>NC_136498.1:105525422-105535422 GCF_053919585.1 Euprymna scolopes
AATAAAACATAAAGCGGGAGACCAATACCCGCATTAAGCTGGTCTTCAGTTTAACTTGCTGCTGTCTATCTTGCTCTTGCTTGTTGCTGGATCTCAACATTTTGAACCAAGAGAGAGACTTAGCTGTCGTACAAAGCTAAGACTCTGTAAAATTTCTGTGTACAGATACTCCCTCAGGCATTTGTCTATTAAAATGGTCCTATGGCGATGGAAGTCATTTTTAGGCTCATGGACTTTAAGTGTCTGAGAGAGTGGCACTCGTCTGAGAAGACGTTGCAATTATCATATATATATATATATATATATGACTACTTCATTTAATCACATAAATCAATATACGAAGATATAATTTTATGCGTAAATTTTCAGTATTTACGTAAACACTGTAGTGGAATGGGGACATAAATGGATGGTCACATTCAATGCTGCTAAGACTAAACTGGTTTCCTTCAATAATTACAAGAAACCTTATCTGCCACCAATAGCAATGGCCAGTGACTCCCTGTCTGAGAGTACATCTTTCAAACTGCTTGGCCTAACGTTCACAGGAAACATGAGTTGGAACAATTATATTGAAAACATTGCCAGGGCCGCTGCAAAAAAGGTTGGCTCTCTCTTCCGTGCTAGAAAACTATTGACACCTGAAAGTATCCTGTACCTCAATAAGGCCACCATTCGTCATGTATGGAGTATTGTTGTCACATTTGGGCTGGTGCATCTGCTGCTAGTCTCTCACTCCTAGACAAGGTTCAAAAGAGAATCGCCAATCTGATAGGCCCTGAACTGGCATCTAAGCTTCAGCCTCTATCCCATCGACGAAACGTTGCATCCCTCTGCCTGTTCTACAAGTATTTTAATGGCGAATGCTCTGGCGAACTGCAGACACTTGTGCCCCCACGACGTAGACACCCTCGATAAACCCGACAGGCAGCTAAATCCCACCCCCACACAGTAGAGATCTCTAGATGTAAAAGATCTTTCTACTCCAGTAGTTTCTTCCCCTGAACCGCTAGACTCTGGAATTCCATTCCAGGTCCCTACTTCCCTTACTGTACTGACATGCAGAAGTTCAAGTGTAACATTAACCGACATCTTGCTGCCCAAATCCCTACATAGTACCCCAGTAGTTGTTGCCCCTGATAGTAGCCCCCTACACCAAAGTGGCAATGTGCCTTGTTTGGGGTGAAAATGTAATTAAAAAAAAAAAAAAATTAAAAAACAAACAAACAGTGCTCAATACATAGGTAGAGCTCTGTAGTAAGTTATGGAAATATGTATGGCAATTAAGCTACACATGTCTGACGAATTCTCACGAGAATAAAACGCGGAATATTCTGTGTAGTGTAATTGCCATATATATTTACATAACCTGCTATATATATATATAAATATATATATATATATATATATATATATATATATATATATTAAGTAATGTGATTTATAATTTAAAAATTAAAAAAATTTTTTTTAAATTTAAAAATCAAATTTTACTTTAAATACAGTTCCTGATTTCAAAAAAAAGAAAAACTAAAAGGTAACTATATCTATATATTTTTAAATCAAATTTATTATGTAAATTAAAAAAAAATATATATTTTTTCTACTCATTTCTATCTCTAACCTATACTAATTTTCTTATAAATTTTAAATCCAAACCTTTTACTTCAATTTTTCAGATTCATCTGCCTTACTTTTAATGCTAGGTTTATTTTTGGTGTTTTTCAATTCAATAGAAACCCTCTTAAATTTGCTGATGAGGAGACCGTGCTTACAAAAAAAAACTATGTATAATTGTTCTACGTGACTTCATGTATACCACAAATAAAAAGCACGGATTTCCGAAACGATCGTACAGATAATTGACTTTGTTGTTGTTCCTTCTTATGAAACTGATTTTTAGTTTAATTAAAATTTGATTTTTAAATTTAAATTTTTTTTTTAAATTTTTAAATTATAAATCACATTACTTAATATTGAATTAGCTCTAGGACATTTAACTATCGAGCTTATTATATATCTAAATTACAACGAGCATTTCCTGTATTTTAATTAAACTAGTAATTTCACTATTACATTAAAATACACTTAGCTCTTTAGACTATTATTCTAATCTCCTTTAAATTATATATATATATATATATATATATATATTATAATGATTATTGAATACCTACAGACACTAGTGCTTCATCTTTCGGGAATCATCAGTGTAAGATGTCACGATTATCACTGGTCAGAAGATTCGAACTCGGCAACGAAGCCATCTCTGACTCCATTAACAAGGAAGAAACTCATACACACGCACACATACACACGCACACCACACACACATACACTCATACATACATATATTTATATGTGTATGTGTGTGTATACAAACACGTGACAAAACTAAATATACACGCCCTCCACTTCAAAAATAAGGACCATTGTTTCTTGTTTTTACTTTTATTTTTATTAATGCACCACTGTTTATTAAGGCCAAAAGCCACTCAAAGATCAGTTGATTGCTGATTTGATGATGAAGAATATTATGAATGGATTTAAAAGAATTAATGGAATGAACTAAATTTGATTACTAATGGAGACGATTTCTGAACAAGTTTTAGTTTGCATTGGTTTTGAAGATGGTCACGTGTGAAGGGAAACAGTCCCGTGATAATGTGTTTCACAGATGGGAAGTTCTTGGAAATAAACTGCCTTCGGTGGAAATTTCGCCTGACGCCAATCACCCCGGGGGGAAAAACAGGAAAGTTCTGTTATACAAATGTTTTTTTTTCTTACTAGGCTGGCACCGTCTAAACCGGAAGTTCAACAAGACATTCAACCGGAAGTTGAATCTTTCTATTGACCTTTGACCTTTTACTTGCACGGAAAACAACATCAAGAAGATAGAGCCCTGTCTTATATGGACTGCCATAAAATTATACACAAGGAACACGTTCAGATGAGGTTCTGTAAACGTGGAGACTCAAAGTGATTAAAAATGAATCAAGGGCCACCATGTCTCAAGATAGATAGAGAGAGAGAGAGAGAGAGAGAGAGAGAGAGAGAGAGAGAGAGAGAGAGAGAGAGAGTATTCTGTGGATTGAAAATGGAAAAACTTGAATAAACTTGATGTATTTCGAAATGCGTTCGCTAAACTATCACAGAAAAAGAAAATTACTTTTTTGATATTTTAAGGAAATATCAGGTATGCTTCGTAAGTATATAGACAGCTGTTTTTACTATGTGTTTTGATATCACGTGTGTAAAGGTCAATTGAGGTTTTAGCATGAGTGACCCGGTTAACCTATACAGTAAGCGATTCTTTGTTGTTCTTGTAGCAATGTGAGTTTATCTTTTTTTTCACCCTGGATGACCTAAAGTACATCCGGTGGCTATGTCCCAATTTTGAAGCTTTGGAACATTGGTTCGTTTTGTTTTATCAACAGAGTTTTTTTTTTTTTTTTATATAATTTTTGTTTTTTTTACTCATGTTCACCCCTTACAAAGAATATCGCCACTTGGACGTAAGGGACTACTATTAGGTGCCATATCTAGGAAAGATTAACAAGATATTTGTTTACGTTACATTTAAACTTCTGTATATCAGTACAACCAGGGAAGCAGGCAGCAGGCAGCAGGAAGAGAATTCCAAAGTCTAGCTGTTCGAGGGGGGAAAAACTAATAGAAGAGAAAGCTTTCTGGCATTTAGGGACAATAACAGTGAAAGAGTGAGATCTTATTGTAAAACGAGCACATCGATGCAACATTGCGGTGATGAGACAGGGGCTGGAGCTTAGTTGATAAAGTGGGATCGATTAGATGGACAACTCTTTTTTGGACTTTATCTAAGAGAGAAAGACTAGTGGTAGATACACCAGCCCAGATGTGGCAACAATATTCCATGCATGGGCGAATGGTGGCCTTGTAAAGGTACAGGATGTTAAGCAACATTGCGCCTGGTCAGCACCATACGAGTTACAATGTTAGAATATCAGTCGTTGTCTGTAGAATGGAAGCCGACACCTCCCTACAAAGAGGACTGCGAACTGACAACGTCATATCGAGGTTATCCTCTATCGACTAACTGTAACATAGCTGCGGATGCATGCGAAGTGACGTTACTGATGGAGGAAAGGACTATAAAAAAAGATAAAGAGAACGATCACGGGGAGACGAGATAACGTTCGAGATCTCGTGAGAGACGTGGAGAACGTTGTAGATCACGTGGGTGACGTCACGACTATACCAATGAAGAAATAAATATTGTTGCTACAAAGAACAAGCGAGTTGGAGTTATTTCCTATTCTTTGTTTTGGTCTTCTTTTGCGACTGAAACTAGACACAACACGTGTTACATGTCTATTATTCGCAAAGTGAGAAACAAACGAAAGATTCTGTGTAGTTTGATTTCTATGTATATTTTGATAAATTACTATATATATATATATATATATATATGTTTTGAACCCATTATCTCCCTTTAAGTTACTCTTAACTAAAAAGTTACTATTTTCCTAATTTCTTCTTCCGGTTGGTATTTACTTCCTTTTTACAACCATTGGCGACACAGCACGCCTTTTTCTTCTTTATCCTCTCCCATCCCCAGCACCAACCCATTTCTTCTTCTGAGCAATGCGTTTGTTTACTTATTCAGTCTTTTGATTTCTTTAACCCCTACCCTCGTTTGTTATTGTTTTTACTTTCTAATACTCGTCAATTTTTCTCTTTCAGTTTGTACTTTTTCTCTTTAAATAAATATACCTGTGCATTATGTACCAGTCTTCAGAGACGTTATGTTTTTTAGAAAAGATATCTGACTATGAAGCGTAGGTGCGTGCGACGACAGTATATTAGGCGTGTTTTTTTTTATATACATTCTAGCTTCATAATTACAATTGTAGGCTGTTATTGTGACGTATGTTGATTATGACATCACAAACCTTAAATTAAAGTTAAATTTGCTATACACTGAGGTACGTAGTTGGTAAGAAGTGGACACTGAGTAGTAAATAGGCACACCGATTGTGGTATGTTTTTGTTGATTTCTGAGTCAAAGTAAGGTTTATTCTCTTAATGTTAGGAATTCATTTATATGTTAGGCAGGAAATAATTAAGTTGCATTATTTTACTTTCGTTGCAGATTTTTGGAGCAAAAATCAAGCATAGCTACACCATCTCCTAGGTGACGCTGTTTAAACAATCCAAATGGGTTTTGCTATATTTATGGAGAACATACGTTGCAATCCAACAGAAATAGGATCTGTGAATTTGTAAAGTATGCTTATCTTGCTTACTTCAAAGTAATGCTGGATGATAAAGATAAGGCATGGACATTCCATATCGTATACAAGTAATGTGTTGAACATCTCTGACAGTGGACAAAAAAGGATAAGAAGTCACTCGGCTTTGGTATTACAATTGATTGGCATGAACCGAAAAAAAAACATTTTGATGACTGCGGTAAAAATCATCTTTCATAATTTTAACTCATGTTATCGCTCCCTTACTAAAATAATAACTTTGATGTATTGTCTGGGCTGATTATTTCATTATAAACACACAAATCAATTACTTCACATTTCATCTTCTTTTATAATTGTTGGATATGTTACTAATTTTGACAATCCTTTTCCAAATTTTTACCAATATTATCGCCCACCCCTTATTAAAATAATAACTTCGATATATCGCCTGGGCTGATTATTTCATTACAAACACGCTAAACCATTAAATCACATTTTATCATTTTTCATCATTCTTGGATATGTTCTTATTTCGACATATCATTTTTTATTACTTTGTCCCCGATTGTCGCCCCGCTTACTAAAATAAGAACTTTGATATATTGTCTGGCTGAATATTTAATTACAAACACACGAATCAACTCGCATTTCATCATTTTTTATAATTCTTGGATATGTTACTAATTTCGACAATCGTTTTTCATAGTTACAACCCACATTATCGCCCAACCCTTACTAAGATAAGAACTTTGATATATTATCTGGGCTGATTATTTCATTACAAACACACTAATCAATTAACTTGCATTTCATCTTTTTTCATAATTCTTGGATATGTTACTAATTTCGACAATCATTTTTCATAATTTTAACCCACATTATCGCCCCCTTACTAAAATAATAACTTTGATGTGTTCCCTAGGCTGATTATTTCATTTCAAACACATTAATCAATTCCGGTATGCTCATAGTATGTATGCTCTACCTATCTTTATACAATCCTGGGTGACGCCGCGTATTCTGTTTGTATATATCTTCCACCAATTTCATTCGATCGTGGGCGACGCTGGGTATTCTGCTAGTATATATTTGCACTTATCTCATCCAATCCCAGGACTGACTTCATGTCCGCCACACCACTGTTAAAATTATACATAAAATAGAGTAATGTTTAAATCGTAAACTGTTTCAGTCATTTCCGGGAATGACTTTATATCCCCCAACCCACTGTTAAAATTATACATGAAATAAAATGATGTTTAAATCGTAAACTGATTCAGCCATTTCCGGGACTGATTTCTTATCCTGCACCCCGCTGTTAAAAATATATATTACATAAAGTAATGGCTAAAACGTAAATGGTTGCAGTCATTTCCGGGACTGACCATGTCTCCCACCTCACTGTTTACTATATACATGAAATAAAGTAATATTTAATGCGTAAACGGTTTCAGAAATTTCCGGGACTGATTCAATATCCCCCACCCCAGTGTTAAAAATATACATGAAATAAAGTAATGTTTAATGTGTAAACGGTTTCAGCCATTCCCGGGACTTACTTCATATCCCCCACTGCACTGTTAAAAATATACATGAAATAAAGTAATGTTTAATGCGTTAACGGTTTCAGCCATTTCCGGGACTGATTTTATATCCGCCACCCCACTGTTAAAAATTTACTTGAAATAAAGTAATGTTTAAATCATAAACTATTTCAGCTGCTTTTCGAAATTAATACATAATACATAATATAATAATATTAGGCAACCATTACTTCAACATAAATTTTTGAGTATAGTATCAGTCTCAGCATTCTAGTAATTGCAAAATCTCTTCTTAAAGAGGGGGTATTAACCCCCTTCTTAAGAAGAGTTTTTTCAATTACTGCCATGAGGACATTGAGGACAAAATAATGAACTCAGGATTACTTGATAAATTTACGTGATTTTTGGAATGTTACAAATAAGCTCCTAACATGCACTCATCCATTTACCTGATTTTTGGAATCAGCAGTACATCCTTGTGATTTTTGGAATATGACATCTTATGTCAATGTAGTACATCATAAATATTATATGCATCTTTTTTAACAGAAGATAATGACGTCATCACCAGAAGTAAACACGTCAGACTATCATCCCCTCCCTGATAGAAAAGAAGGAGGAGATTATGCCGGGGATCTCATTAAACATTCACCAAATCCATTAACTCACATTTAGTAGAATCTATATATTAATACGATAGCATGTGTGTTCCTAAATCTCAACCAATGAAATTTGCCGGAAAGCGTGACACACAAAAGAACACACACGCTATCGTATTAATACATAGATAATAATAATAATAATAATAATAATAATAATAATAATAATAATAATAGAAATATGAAAATTGCATCAATCAATAATAACTATATATAGGTAGCTGTTCTCATACTTAATACATAAATTGATTATTTCATATTGAAATATATCAATATTAGCAGACCGCCCGCCGTTGTCTGGTCGTAAGATACGCTTTAATATTATATTTTAACTAGATTAGCCGTGACCCGTTGGGTCAGTATGTTATATTACCTATGGAATTCATGTATTAGCGTGATATTTTTTACGTAAAGAAAATAGTTTCTTTTTGACATAACAGAAACATTTCTATGAAAGTATATTAAAATGAAAAAAGAATAAAGATAGATTTCTATGAGTCGTTCTGTTTATTATAATTGATTATTTTTGAAAAAAAAAAATTAGTTACTGAATTATATGTGGTTGGCCATACTTATAGGTAAATGTGCACTGAACAGATACCATAATACTTATTATAGTTAAATTCAAATTTTGATATATCTGCTTGTTCTTTTTTACATCGTTCATTTCTGTATTAAGTTTAAGTTATTTTAAACTCCACTCTTCCCATGTTAAATAATAATTTCGAAATAATAACGTTAATATTTCAGCGTCCCAATTGTTCTTTTTTTTCGCGTTTAAATTATCAAAATAAACAATTGTAAATACTGTCTGCTTTTTTTTTTACACCGTTCATTTCTGTATTAAGTTTAAGTTATTTTAAACCCCACACTTCCTCATGTTAAATAATAATTTCGAAATAATGACGTTAATATTTCAGTGCGCAGGTCAATACTCATCTCTGAGTGAGAGACGAATATTGGCTGAAGAGAGCTTGATATGGATATCTTAAATGGTCCTAAGTATCGGGCTTGAAACCGACGGTACCAATGACTTGTCTCATCGAACAACTTTCTGTACACAAAATACAATACATACATACATACATACATACATACATACATACAAATGTATATACGTGTAGCTCATATGTTTATATGTAATTTAACTACTTTGGATAGTAATCACATACGAATCAATAACATAAGGCTCTTTTCAGATAGCACAATAGTGCTATACTAGAGCTATAAATATTTTTCTTAAAGATAAACCGTTACATACTTTTATGCCAACACCGGGGCTGAAAAAATTTTATGCAAAGTGTTACCAATAAAAGACCAACATTTTGAAAATAAGTAAATACTTGTGGGCCTTTAATATATATATATATATATATATATATATATATATATATATATATATATATATATATATATACTAGCAAAAGTACCCGTCGTTGACTGGGTTCAAAAACAGCCGACAAAAAATGGACTGATTTATGAAAGTATGATAGGTTATGAAAAGAAAGGGTTGTAAAGAGATAGCTTCGAATTTGGGGGTATCAAAACCAAAGCAAAATATGATGAAAGTAAAAATAAAATATATAAACCCCATAATTTATTATACCATACCTGTTCACACTGAAACACTTATCACAATATTCTCTGGATCTATATTAAAAACCTTGTTAAATTTTTTTACATATTTCCATTCTATGGGGGTCAGGCGCGAACGAACACCCCATAATTTTATTATACCATATTTGTTCAAACTGAAACATAATTATCAAAGTATACTTACGCAGATAGATATAAAAAGTCTTTATTAAAGTTTATGCCTATTTCCATTCTATGGCGACCAGGCGCGAACGCAGACCCCACAATTTTATTATACCAACCCTATTTAAGTTAAAACATACTTATCAAAGTATTCTTATGTACATCTATATCAAAAACACTTGTAAACGTTTTTTTTTAAATTTTAAAATTATTTATTTCCATACTTTGTGGACCAGGCGCGTATGCAGATCCTACAATTTTAATGAATCATCATTATGCCAGATCAAACATACCCATTCTTGTGTCTCGATACATCTTCTATCATTATATGTGATCAGTTTTCTATAATAGTCAACCATATAGGAGCCTATTCGTGACCAGACACAAACACAGACGTTCAGCTTTATATATATATATATATATATATATATATATATATATATATATATATATATATATATATATATATATATATATATATAGATGTTGTTTTGTTTTGGTTTTAGCGATATGTTTTGAATGAATTCAATTATTTACGACAGTGCATTTTTACCTAAATGCGAGTTGGGAATAATTTTCCCTTTTAACCAATTTGGTACCCCCACATGGGGAGCGGTATATATATATTATTTTTAAAATGTAATTATCCACTGACACGTGTTTCGTCGTCGACTACTCATCAGAGTGGTTGTATATATAAATATATATATATATATATATATATATATATTTGTGTATGTGTGTGTCTGTGATTATTTCTTAAAGATACCACGTTAAAATTATATTATATTTTAAAGACAATGTA
>NC_136498.1:105540422-105580422 GCF_053919585.1 Euprymna scolopes
ACAACAACAACAACAACAACAACAACAACAACAACAACAGCAGCAGCAGCAAAAAGAATAGCTGGAAAACAAAACAAGAATGGAGGGAGACAGATAAAAAAGGTTTAGACAAATTAAAGGACAACGACTGAAACTGGTGTTTTAGTGAAGCACAATTACTGTATCGGACTTCAAACGGAGCAACAATAGAATTTTGTTGCTGGTCGATTACAGGAATATAATTTATTTATCCGAATTGGTGATTACTCCTTCCAGGGGAGTAACACGAGCACGTGTACATGTGAAGAAAGTGCGCGTTTGCAAGGAGGTGCCGAGAAAAAGCGCGTATCTTTTCAATAGATGTGCGCCAACCTACGTGTGTCTGTGCAGCCATATAGAGTAGTTGGTTTTATCTGTTTGCCGAATCATACCATTATATATATATATATATATATATATATATATATATATATATATATATATATATATATACATTTCTGTGGAAATATATTTTCTTATATATATATATATATATATATATATATATATATATATATATATATATACCAATCCTTATTTAAGAAACTCAATGTAATTACAGAGCAATATAGTTAATTAATGACAAAAGACTATATTCCAAAGTTTATGATGTTGACCATCTTATAATTTATTCCTTTAATTCGGTTGACATTTACAATTCTTGACAGTATCTGTTTCGTAGCACAAAATCAATCACTTAATTATTATATCAATCAGATAATCTATTATGCGCTTAACTCATCAGAATATATATATATATATATATATCTGTATGTAAAAACATCGTTAATTCATTACCCACACAGCATCAGCCGTATAGCGCAATGGTGAGAAGCTTTTACTCATTTGGGCGGTCGGGGTTCGATCCTGGCTTGAGGCAGTTGCCTGTCTAGCTTCACTGATGAGCTGTGAAACAGCGAAACAGTACTATATATATATATATATATATATATATATATATATATATATATATACTAGCATGGAGACGTTGCCGGGATTGAATGATGATCAACACTCCCATATTTTTATTGTCATCGAGATGGGTAAAATCGACCATTTACCAATCAAATCGATTGATTGTCTACTCTAGTTGGAGACTCAACGCGGTGCACTGGAAGGGAGATTCATATGCCTCTCGTAGTAACTTACTTCACAATACATTGTAGTAAACATTGCACTGTAGAGAACATATTGTTGATTTTATGAACTTATTCATTGTTAAATATATAAAATATAACAGCTTGAATAAAAGTTTAAAATACAAAAATCAAGTATTATGCTTAAAATGAGCTCTGAACAGAAACATTTCGAACGCGCCCCTGTCATATCAAAGAACCTACTGTCGAGCCTTTCGACTTGTGTGGTAATAAAACTTCTGAAATTCATTTGCGATGTTAGGCTGTGTACAGTGTTAGCTTTAGTCAAAATTGCCTGCTCCTTCTTTCATCGGATTATCTCGATTATCGATTATCCATACTTATCGAAGACATTCCGTTCTTTCGTTCATTCTATGTAAGAACACACCCAAGCACAAGGTATATTTGTTGAAATTTCATAAAAATCAGTCCAACAATTTTCGAGTTCATAGGGAACGAACTCACAAACACACAGAAAAATCTCCTTATATATATAATAAGGAGCATTACTTTTGTAACGACCTTCATATATATATGCACTTGTGAGCCAAAAAAAAAAAAAAAAAAAAATGGGCCAAACAAATTTTATACGTTTTATTGCACTAAAAGCTATATTGAACAAAGAACAATTGAACAAGGAAACTTAAACAAGACTAATAACACAGAACAAGACATTTACTTTAATAAATGCTTAGGATGGGATCGCATTCCCTTTTGATCTCTGTAAAAGATCATTCCTTTTAGACATGCTCTCAACCAAAGTGGAACACTGTGAAGAGGAGATGCTATTCCATTCGCTTTACAGAGCTTCCCACAGTTGGTCATTGTTCGAAAAAGTTCTTTCGGCCAATGCACGAGATATTATGGACCAAATATTCTCGATTGGGTTTAAATCGGGGCTTCAACCGGGTCAAAATATCACATTAATTGAATTATCAGAAAACTATTTTTTTGTGACTTTAGCATTGTGTGAAGGGGCATTATCATGTTGAAAAATAATGTTCTGAGATATTCCCTGCTTCTGTATACTTGGTAACAGTCCTGTTTCTAATATTCGAATGTATTTCTTTGCATTGATTGACTTCTCACATCTAATAAGTTCCCCAAATCCTGCTGCAGTAAAAGTTCCCCATACTATTATCTCTCCATTTCCGTGTTAAACTGTCGATTTTTATGCAACTTGGCGAAAATCGTTTTCCAGTTCTTCGATTGCACCGTTCGGGAGTATCAGGAGCATCACTAACAAGACAAAATCTTGATTAATCTGACCAGAAAACATTCCTGAACCAGTCTGTATCTTTCTTGCCATGACACAAGAAAAATCTTTTTCTATCATTGATGTTCTTCTTAGATAAAAATGGCTTCCTTGCACACCTTTTAGAAGAAAATCCCATTTCTTTCATTCTTGTAGATATTGTATATCTAGAAAGAGAATTTCTAGCCCCTGTTTTGAACTTTTTGCTATGGCCAACATAAGTTTTCCTTCAATCCTTCAAAACAGTTAATTTAAGCCTGTGGTCGTTCTTCAAAGTGGATACTCTAGGACGACCAGATCCACATTTTCTTTTTACCAAGCGTTTGACTTCGAACCTTCGACCAATTCGCTTCACTACGGAAAGACATGTTTTTACATATTCTTTTCTAAAAATATAAAAAATCTGCTTGTAAATCATTTTGGACTGCCTTAATCCTGCAATTCGGTTTTTTATATCCTCGCCAAGATGCGGTCTTACAATTTTTAGGATTAATTTTTCCACTTATTTATTATATGCTATAATAATGATGATCTGCAAAATATAAATTTTCAGTTAAAATTAACAAAAATTCATGGAAAAATATTGAACAATCAATTGGTTCCTTCTTTCACTCTTGGCCCATTTTTTTTGCTCATGAGTATATATATATATATATATATATATATATGTATATATATATATATATATATATATATATATATAGTAAGTTATGAAAATATATATGGCAATTCAGCTACACAGAATATTCCGCGTTCCATTCTCGTGAGAATTCGCCAGGCAAAATTATATCTTCGTATTATCTTTAATTTATAAATGAAGTAGTCATATATTCATGTACACACACACACATACACGCACATATAATATTTAATAATATATGTAATTATATATTTAATAATATATTTAATTATATATTTAATAATAAATTTAATTATATATTTAATAATCATTATAGTAAATAATTACGTCAGCCCATTTAAGAAACTCGTTTCTTATCGCTGAGCACTTTCAGTCGGTCAATTTAGCTCTTATGCACAGATCATCATATAATGATTAGATCACTCTGATAGACGTTAAAAAGCATTTAAAAAAATAAATATTTAAAATTCAACAGCATTTCTCGCGGTTAACGATAGTCGAATGGATTCGGTCCTTGCCAATGATGCCAGGGATGGCTTCTGTCGCCGGGTTCGTATCTCACGACCATCCTGCGCTGATGATTCCCGAAAAGGATGAAACACTAGTGTCTGTAGATATACACATATCATATATGTATATATATGTACAATACATATGTATATATATATGTATATACATATGTATATATATATGTATATATATATATATATATATATATATATATATATATATATATATATATATATATATATCTTCCCCAACAGTTTCACTATATGACCATTCCCCTTTTCACACACAATTATTTCGCTCACTAATGTATCTATCACAAGACGTCACATCTCTAATATGTTATCCAGCATCTTCTCTGCTCTTCTGATGAGAAGCACTAGGCTTCGAAATAGCATGATATAAAGAGTTTTGCTTATACTACACTCCTAACTGATGTTTCATCGTTGTTAAATAAAAGTACAAATCTATATGCACTAGTATATATATTTATAGTGTGGTTTTCTTATTTTTTTGATAGTCTATATAAGCTTCAAGGCAACTTTTTGAGCTTTGTATTATCCCGATGAGCCTCCTCTTAAAGAATTGATCTTATTCTTTTAACTCCCCTCTGCATATATATATATATATATATATATATATATATATATATATATATATATATATATATATATATATATATATATATATACAGTAGTAAGTTATGAAAATATATACACAGAATATTCCGCGTTTAATTCTCGTGAGAATTCGTCAGGCTTATGCACTGTTGAAGTAAATACTGAAAAAATGACGCATAAATTATATCTTCGTATATTAATTTATGTAATTAAATGAAGTAATCATATATATATATATATATATATATATATATATATATATATATATATATATATATATATATATATATGAAAAATAGATTGGAGGTGGAAGAACCAACCCTCTTGAAAAAGCCCCAATAAATCAGGCGAACGTTGAGCGTTCAGTTCCTTCCATCTCCAATCTATTTTTCATATCGTCGGATTTCATCCAACTTAACAATTATATATATACGAGGGGCGTGCAATAAGTAATACCCCTGCCCCACTTCCCATAGCAGTAGAGCAACGAAACTTGGCACAGTTATTAGTCTTTATCTACATAGGAACCACCCAGAGTTATGCATATCTCCCATCTGTGGATGCAGCTATGGAGACCGTTTTTGTAGAACACCGCAAGTTGGTCCTCCAACCATGACGTGACTTCGGAAATCAAAGCTGCATCATCTCGGAAACGCTTTCCTTTCAAAAAAAAACTTCATGGCTGGGAAGAGGTGAAAGTAAGAGGGTGAAAGGTCAGGAGAGTAGGGAGGATGGGGAAGGATTTCATAACCACACTCCCGTGCTTCTAACCTGGCTACATGTGAGTTGTGGACCGGAACGTTGTCCAGCAGGAGAAGGGTACCTTTGCTGATCCAGCCCCGTCTCTTGATTTTGATAGCTTCCCTTAATTTCATCAAAAGTGAAGCATAATAGGCTCCTGTAATTGTGGTACCCTTTGCCAGGAAATCTGTCATCACTACTCCGTCCTGGTCCCAGATGACTGTCAGCATGACCTTGCCAGCGGAGGGCTGCACCCTTGCCTTCTTTGGAGGTGGTTAGTCCAAGTGCTTCCACTGCATTGACTGGGCTTTAGTCTCTTGATCATAGTGATAGACCCAGGTTTCATCCTGTGTAATCAGTCTTTTGGAAAACTTTGACTCATCTTCTTGACACATCTCCAAATTCATCCTCGAGCACTCGACGCATTCTCGCTTCTGGAATGGTGTGAGCAACCTGGAAATCTATCTGGCAGACACCTTATGCTTATGCAAATGGTCATGAATGATAGTTTTCACAGACGCTGTACTAATCTTGACATCTTGGGCTATTTGGCGAATAGTAATGCGCCGATCTTCCAAAATGGCAGCCTCAACTTGACGGACAGATGCCTCAACAATGGCAGAAAGGGAGGGGGCGACCAGGTCTGTTGTAAACTGTTTCCATAGACTTCCGGCTATGTTTGAATTCACGACGCCAGCGTTTTACAAGGTCATATGATGGGGCATTTCATCAAAAGTCTCCTGTGGTGTGCGTCCTTTCAAATACAAAATCCGGATCACTGCTCGACATTCAACAGGCTCCATTTCACACATGACTCAGTTCAAACACCTGTAAAACAGAAACCACAATTAGTTCAGAGCTGTAATTTGCCACATAACACGTAGAGATATAAATCATTGCGCATGCAAAATTTCAGCTAGATCAGACAACTGAAAGGTGGTCAGGGACATTACTTATTGCACGCCACTCGTGTATATATATATATATATATATATATAAATTATAAGATTGTCAACATCACGAATTTTGGAATATAAATTTTTGTCATTTATTCTCTATGTTGCTCTTTAATTACATTGAGCTTCTTAAATAAGGATTGATATATATTATAAAAAATATATTTCTACAGAAATATATATATATATATATATATATATATATATATATATATATATATATATATATATATATATGTATGCAGGTTTCATTAAATAGCACAGATAACTCTTGCTTGTTTTTCTTGTAATCCTCCTTTTCTCTTTGTCGGACCATTTTCCGAACATTTTTTTTCAGAGTGAAAAAAGAAATTTCCCATAATGGCGAACGTTTTCGACCTCAATTGGTCATCCTCAGGCGAGTAGTAAAAAAAAAAAAATGAAATTTAAAAATGTAAGTAGCGAGATGAAATGAAAAGACGATTAAAAGATGATTAAAAGGCGATTAAAATCGCTTAAAATCATTAAAATACTCAAAAGCACTTGAGTGTGCCCTCCGTTTCGTTTTAAGTCTGGTTAATCGTTGGTTTTTTTTATGTGGATTAACAATGCCTCAAAGATCGGGAGGCGCACCTCGCAATATGAGACAGTTAAAATGGCCGTGTTATTTATTAATATGCCTTTAAATTCAGTTTTAAGTGTGTGGTGTGCTATGAGGTGCTGATAGATTGAGCTATTTGGGGAAGACAGGTGACATGTTAAACGACGGGAGATGCTGGTTCGAGTCATGCCAATGTACGAATTATTTTTGGAGACGCATTCTCCTATGGGACATTTAAAGATGTACACGGCATTTCTAGTTTTCAGCATACTGCCATCGGATGTAGGGTTATTATTTATTAGTAATTGGCTAGGTTTAAATTTTTTGTAATAAATAATAAATCTTATTTTAGATTTTTTTTCCGTGGTTACGACATGTTTGTGTATAATATCTTTTATTATTTTTTCGTCTAATTTGTAATTCTCATGCATATATATATATATATATATATATATATATATATATATATATATATATATATATATATATATATATATATATAAGCCTTGACTGTCATTTCGATCCTGGCTTGAGGCAGTTGCCTGTCTAGCCGCACTTATGAGCTGTGAAACAGCGAAACAGTACTGTATGTGAATGACTATATATATATATATATATATATATATATATATATATATATATATATATATATATATATATATATATATATAAACACTTGGAGAATATCCATTCCAGGATTGGTTAAAGTAATTAATTTCTCGAACTGAACGGAACAGTTTGCACCACTTTTATTTTTCCTCACAAGAA
Organism: Euprymna scolopes; assembly: GCF_053919585.1. Classification (NCBI taxonomy): domain Eukaryota; kingdom Metazoa; phylum Mollusca; class Cephalopoda; order Sepiida; family Sepiolidae; genus Euprymna; species Euprymna scolopes. The sequence goes on from NC_136498.1 coordinate 105,547,644, forward strand.
AAAAAATCAAAATATTATAACATTAAATATTATGCCAATAATTCTTCTAAAAAAAATTTGACGAGTGTTTACGACGCATGCACTATTCTTAAATGTTGGATATCAATTTTAAGTAGGTGAAGAAATCTTTGGAGACATATCGTAATGTCGGTTTCTGTCTACTTCTGTAAGCACCTGCTCACACAAGGATGGAATACTGTTGCCACCTCTGGGCAGGAGCTGCTAAAAACAGCCTATCCTGCCTTGACAGAGTACAAAATAGACTTCGTGGCTTAGTGGGGGATGCCCTTTTCTCTACTCTGCAACCTCTCTCCCACAGAAGAGACGTTGCGAGCCTATCCTTGTTTTATCGTTATTTCCATGGCAGGTGCTCGTCTGGACTCCAATCTCTGGTCCCCCCTCGCCAATCTTTCACGAAAAACACCCGTCTAGCTGAATCCACTGTGAAAAATTTCCCCCACTCTATATCTGTGCCTAAATCAAAACGCGGATTCCATGAACAAAGCTTCTTTCTTAGAACTGCACGCCTGTGGAACTCTATTCCGTCTGCCTGCTTCCCACCGGACTACAACTTGGATGTCTTCAAGTCCAACTTTAACAAATTCCTAATGAACCGCCCCCTTCGGTAGACACTTCGTCAAATCTCTACACTAACGTAATGTACTTGCAATAACCCTTATCTCTGAGTGGCTTCCGGGCCTTGATAAATGGTGATCACTGTGTAAAAAAAAAACCCAAAAAACCTCCACCTGGCTCTGTTATGTGCTTTTATTTACTACGTTTTTTTTTTATGTGCTGACCTAGTTTAATAATAAATTAAAGTTTAATTGTACTTGAAAATCGCACTAAACACTTTTTCTCACCTTAAAGTCTTTACAAATCTACTATCAAGACCATTATGGAGTACTGTTGTCATATTTTCGTTGGTGAATCTCTGTCACATTTAAAGTTTCTTGATAAGGTGCGTAAATATATCTTGAATTTAGCTAGCCTAACCCTTTTATCTCTCGACATCTATAATAATAATAATAATAATAATAATAATAATAATAATAATAATGATAATAATAACAATGATGATAATAATAATAAGATTGATGATAATAATAATAATAATGATAATAATAATAATAGTAATAATAATAATGATAATAATAATAAAAATGATATTAATAATAATAATTATGATAATAATAATGATGATAATAATAATAATGATAATAATAATGATAATGATACTACTACTAATAATATTAATAATAATATTAATAATAATATTAATAATAATGATAATGATAATAATAATAATAATAATAATAATGATGATAATAATAATAATAATGATGATAATAATAATAATAATAATGATAATAATAATGATAATAATAATAATAGTAATAATAATGATAATGATAATAATAATAACAATGATATTAATAATAATAATAATGATAATAATAATAATAATGATAATAATAATAATAAAAATGATATTATTAATAATAATAATAATGATAATAATAATGATAATAATAATAATAATGATAATAATAATAATAATAATAATAATGATATTAATAATAATATTAATAATAATAATATTAATAATAATAATGATAATAACAATGATAATAATAATAATAATGATAATAATAATAATAATAATAATATTAATAATAATAATAATGATAATAATAATAATAATATTAATATTAATAATAATAATATTAATAATAATAATAATAATAATGATAGTAACAATAATAATATTAATAATAATAATATTAATAATAATAATGATAATAACAATGATAATAATAATAATAATGATAATAATAATAATAATATTAATAATAATAATAATGATAATAATAATAATAATAATGATAATAATAATAATGATAATAATAATACTATTAATAATAATAATAATAATAATAATGATAATGTTTAAATAATGTTGCAAATCTAGTTTCTTTGGTTTTTCATCGCTAGTTAGTGAGTTTCAATCTTTTCTTTAAATTAATGGTTCCCCGACAAAAGGAAGGCAGACTTGTAAATTCACCCTTGTCCGTCCGTTCCTCCTCTGTCCGCACTTTTCTCAATAACTACACCTTGGATTTTTTTGAAATTTTGCACAAACATTAAACATGATATGAGTAAAAAAAAAATAAATAAATAACAGAACAGATTTTACAGGAAAACTTTGATTGGGTTAAAATGGCTAAAATCGACACTTCTGTGCCTATTAAAAAAAATTGATGACTTTGATTTTTATAAAACTTTCTGAAAAGTTGTAACTAACTGATTTCTATATAATTTTGTTTGTCTATACTTCGCGGTAACTCTTGGGTGTGCGCCAGGGGCTCTTTTAGGGCTAATAAAAGCACTCCATTTTTGGGACTATTTTACCATATATTTCTAAAATTTGATGTGTATATCTATTTAGCAGTTTTGCATGGTGCTGAACTCAAATTTAAATATGTTGAGGCCTTGGGGACTTTGGGGGAGGTAGCAAATGATGGTACAGAACTCAAATTTACATACGTTAAGACCCTAAAACTGCACCGTTTGTTCATTTTCATCAAGATATCACGTCTCCTAGGGACTTTTGGAGCTAAATAGGGGGGGGGGGGAAGAAACCGCTGAACTTAGTCATTTTTTATGCCTCGTTCATTGTGCACTCACGGGAGACCATGCATGCTTCACTTGTTCTTCTCTGCAGTCTCTCTCACGGACAGGATATTTCTAATCTCACGTTTTTTTTGGTTTTTAACATTTTTACATCTCGAAGTTTCATATTTACCAATTATATTGGATCGAATCAAATATTTATCTATTCAAGTCGTGTCTTGTCTGGCACCGACATTGACGACTATGACTCTCCATCTATCTAATTCATGAATTCATTGTTGCTCGTCATTCAGGGCCCCATTCACGCTATCTCTCGAAAGTGTTGATGTATCGGCATAGCTTTCTTTGCTATGGCGATATGGTTATCTAGTTTTATTATTATTCTTTCTGTCCGAGTAGTGTCCATACTGGTACGGCACAATCACGTTGATACTCCGGTTCTCGCCAGATCACCGAAGTTAAGCAACGTTGAGTCTGGCCAGTACCAGATGGGTGACCATTTGGGAAGGCTAGGCGCTGTATGTACCTTCTGGGAAAGTTGGGCGTGGGGCCAGCACCCTCACCCTGTAAAAAAGAATTTCGCGCTACAAAAACATCTACAAAAGTTGTAGATAGCCTATACCCCTCAAGGGGCTCAAAGGCTATGGTGTAGTGGTCAGTGTCCATACTAGGCGATTATCCTAACCATTGTATCCAAAGGAATCTTCTGTTCAGCACAATGTTGTTTAACTTCGGTGATCTGTCGATAACCTGTGTGTTACTGTGATTATGCCATTTATGAGTCAAATATAGTACATGTTTGGTGTTTATATTTCGAGGTAATACCTTCTACTAAAAACAAAAATAAAACATCCGAAGTCTCTTGTTGGAATTTTTTCGACTATAAGTCGGAAACGGAAATATTATGAATACGTTTTTAGCAGTTTTTATAGTTTTATTTATTATTTTTTCAATGTTTTTATTGGAGTTGCTCATGCAAGTCATGAAGCCGTTTGACGTAAGAAGTTAAAAAATACAAAAACTTATTAACTCAAAGACAGAAATGCCCATTTATCTTAGACTTGAAAAGATCAAGACTATAAGTAAGAGGAAAACAATTATCTGGAAGAGAATTATCTGGAAGAGAATTTCCTAAACCTACACTTCTTAGAAAGTAGCTTCTGGAATAGGAAGATGTTTCATAATGAGGAATGATGAGAGGTGTGGGAGGAGAAAGGAAGTCAGAAACCCAGAGTTAATTGGTAAATAAATAATTTTCATGGATAAGGACCGTCGTGTGTCTATAAAGACAATAAGTTCACAGTTTGATGTCAGTGGGTGAACTGTACACACAATCATTCACGAAGAACTGTAGATTAAGAAGATTTGCGCGAATGCACCATCCCACAACTCCATCCTTGTCGCAGACTATTTGACCGAGGTGGACATCAAGACAGTTCCTCCCCTCCATTAAAACGGTACAAGTACATTGCAGCCAGAGGGGATTACATCAAAGAGGACTACGGTTCCACGTGTGATTTATCAATAAAAGTGCCCATACGAAAAAAGTCTGGAAACTTATTGAAAACCCATCGTACACAACCATGAACGAAAATCATTTTTTGTTATGGAAAGTGTTGCAATATTTTGGGTTAATGGGGTAGTTATTTAAATGCTGCCCACCTCAGCATTATGTGGCACAAGGCCGGAAAGTGGGAACCCCGCAGGCTCCCCTAAAGGAGGGGCACTCCTGCAATTTAAAAAATTGCCTGAGTAACCCCGTCGGCATTCCCCGGTCGGGGCGCCTCAGGCAGCAAGCAATAAACTTGCCCCACCGGAAAGCCCGGTGGCAAGGCCTGGGAGGGTGGACCTCCTAGGTATTACCCAGGCGGTGTACCTCAGTCCAACAGGTGCTGGGTCGGTTTCCGGCCCCTCACCTGTTGGGCTGAGTGTCAAGTGACGAATCCTTGACTGGTACTACCCTTTCTCCCTGCAGCCGAGGCCGCTAGGAGACACATCCCATCATCTCAAGAGGTTAATGGGGTATGATCCCACACAGTCGGAAGATTCTATTTATAAACGATGCTGCTAAGAACTGGCGAATCAAATTAATTCACGTTCCGCTACCAACCAATCAGAAACCAGAATTGCTTCATGAATATTAAACCTTTTCTGGAGCAATTTCACATGTTCTTTTCCCGGGTTTCGACACAGCAAGAATATTTTGTTCTGTGGAACTGTCTACTACAAACAAGTCACCTCCCAGGACTTGTGTGTAACAGCGAACCATCTGAAACTGTTGTGAAACTCAAAATGGCTTACACTTCTAGAAGAAGATTTTTATTCATGGAAACAATTATGATGGAAAACAGTTTTTTGCCAAGAAAAGTATCAAAAAAGTAGTTTTAGAGTTAGATTAAGTTTAAGTAAGAGTTAGGGGGCTAGAATGGACGTCCATGTTCTATATTTTGTACTCATATACACATCCAAGCAAATTTATTTGTAATAGTATTTCTTACAGTCATATTACAGGGATTTTCGCGCTTTTGCATTTCCTGTGTCTGGCCATGAAGCTTCTTTCTTGACAGAAAGAGATTGCTCCTCCGGGAGACTTACTAATTTCAAACAGTTCATCGTCGGTTTTAAAACAATTTTTTCTTGTTGTTGCAATTAATCAAATTTATTGAGACTTGTCTTTTGCTGGAAGCTGATTTCTGGTTGTTTAATCTCGTCGGCATTTTTTTCTGGATGCTTACCGTAAACAGCTTAAAGATATCGGCATGACATTTGGTTCAGTTCTGGACTAGTACCGTATATTTAATTGGCTGATTTGTGTGGATATATGTGTTAGTAATGTTTTAGTTGTAATATATTGTAAATTTTAAACAACTACACAGAGAGTGGCCGAATTGCAAAATTTTAAAAAACAAATTGAAAAAATTTTGTCACATACTTGCGACTTAAACGTCATATCCTATTGTAGGACTTTTTTGTCTGGTTAGCTCGAATGTAGGCATTCTACGAAAATTCCGAGCTGTATGTCTCATACATATGTAAAAAATATCAATTTAAATGAACGTAAAGATAATAAAAAGCGTTTCATGGAAGAGTTCATGTTATGAAGACCTTTAGCTTAATCATGGTTCACTCCTCCAAAAATGTACAAAAAAGACCCAATAGATATTCGAACTTTCATTCAGTCCTGTTTTCTGGACTTCATCAATGGATATCACGATAAGTCATATCCGCTAACATTCAGATGCCGCTGATCAACAAAATGTAAGGATAATATTTTTAACTAGCTGGACACACATCCGAGCGTTGCTCGGGAAATAAGAAAAATAAAGAAACACTTGCTTCCAGCTTTGAATACCATATAATTATTATTATTGGAACTGATCCGTGGTAGTGTCAACATCTACGGAGAGTTCACGGTAAGCTTCCGGAAAAAGCCGACGCGAAAGCTATAAGGGTATAAACTGAAAACCATAAAATATAAATTTAACACAAAATAATACGATTAGTTTAATTACAGTTTTATTTTTTTTTTCAAGAAAATAATATTAAATTTAAAGAGTTTGTTAAGATGACCGTACACTGCTAGAAGATGCTGATGCTGCCGCAGGCCAAGTCCTTAATCACTACATCCTAACAGGCAAGCTTTTTGCAAAATTGGAAAATAAATTGTTTCGTCAAGCTGATTAAGTCATTTATAGTGGCTTTTCGTTATGGTCCATGGTTACAATGGGACTCGCCCTGATTCTATACATTTCCATTGTCTAATTCCAATTTCAGATCTTGATATTTATTTGTTGTTTCATATTTTTTCTCTTGCACTCTCGTATCGAAAGGGCTATATAAATGATTGAGCAATGTTTCTTGTTTTCGTTTAGAAAAATTAGATCAAATTTGGAATGTTCAAGGATATTATTAGTTTTATTATTATTATTATTATTATTATTATTATTATTATTATTATTATTCACATTTTGCGTTTGACTGTTGGTATTGCCGATTTTATACTGATAGGCGGATCATAACAAATGAACATAGGCTATCAGCATCGTGTTTTCTCAGTCTTTCAGCACTTTCCGCAAGATTCTGACGGTTCCCAACAAGGCAGTCTTTTGAAATGCACCAACATTGCAATGGATCCCAATTTTCTCAACCTACTTGTCAAATCCTTTTGTCACACTCCCCAAAAACTCCCATCACAATAGGCACAATGTCTACTTTCTTCAATTTCCACAAGCTTTTTTTTATCTCCCTTTTCAAGTCTTGGTATTTTTAGACCTTTTCTATTTCTTTTCCCTCTGAATTCACATCAACTGGCACTTCTATATCGATGATTATTTCCTTGTGTTCCTTTATTTTCCAACAAAATTAAATCCGGTCTCCTGGCTTTAATCACATTATCACATTGGATATTCATATCCCACAATAATTTCATATTATCACTCTCCACCACCCCTTCTGGAACATTCTCGTACAATTTTTCATTGCATTCCAACCTTATTTTCTTGCATATATCCCAATTAACCTTTTTATTTTATGATATTGTCATGTCGTCGCTTGTATTCCTTTTGAGCTAACTTCGCACAACTACTGACGAGATGTTGTACGTTCTAACTTTTCTGTCCATGTAGTCGACTTTCAGCCGTTTTATCAATGTGATATTACACAAAATATGTCCTGAGCGCTTGCTCCTGCGCGGCACATATTAGGACTTCTTTCCCAAAGTTCAAGTCACAGGTTTTTCTCAATCCACTTCTCTTTCATTTTCTTTATTTATTGCTTTAAATTCTTTGCTCCTTACTAGTTGGTTGTCTGCAATTTTTCAATTATAAGCTTTTCCTTGTTCTTGGAAGCGTAAACTTTTCTTCTTTTTTTACACATCGTTCTACACCTATTACCCCTTGTTCTCACTCTTTTCTTTTTGTATATAACTTATCGACATCTTTAGGTGAAGACCTGCATTAATTATCATCGTTTCCTTGTCTTCCTGTCCATATATTTCAGCTCATTTTCTTTCCATTGAATAATGCCCGCCACATATCGAAATATAGCTACCGCCCCTGTGTTTACTGCGGATATTTTGTTTCTCTCATTCAATCCTGACCTAAGAACCAACCGTAGTCTTCTCCTATTATTTCCTTTATTTAAGCTTATTTTATTTTGTCTTATTAATAAGCAACTAATCCTTGGTCTCTCTACTACCTCGTCTACATCCCTGTTGTTCCTCCGGTAAAATCTCTTAAATAGATAATGGGTCAATAGTTATCAACTAGAGTGCCCTTTGAAATATCCTTCTGGTAGAGCACTCTTCTTCCACGCATGCTCCATTCAGGAATTACAGTGATGGGATCATGTATACAATCATATCATTCCATCAATTTGAGATGCAATCTTTTATGCAAAGTGGTAAAGTTTTTTTGTTAATCAATACTCCTGTAACGCCATCCAGTGTAAACCATCTGATTCTGGAGTTTCCAATTTGGAATTTTCCTACATTGTTTATTCACTTTCTCTTGACTCACTTTCACTACATCCCGAGCTATTGTCCTATTAATAAGCAATTAATCCTTCATCCTTCTACTCCCCGTCTACATCCTTGTTGTTTCTCCGGTAAGATCTCTTACTGTTCAAGATATTTGTAAATCTCATCTGTCAAAATGCCTGTCAGCAGTTTCTTCATCAGTGGAAAGCAGGTAATGGGTCGATAGTTATCAACTGTAGTGGCCTTTGAAGTATCCTTCGCGCAGAGCACTGTTTTTTCACGCGTGCTTCATTCAGGAATTAAATCTATCAATATTCAATCAATTTGAGATGCAATCCTTCCTTGTAAGGGTCCGTGGCGTAATGGATAAAGTATTTGGTTAATTACGTTGTAAGTTACGCTCTTTTTTTTTAAACCGATATCCCTGTATACCATTTGATTTCGAATTTTCCTACATTTTTTGCTCACTTTCACTACATCTTGAGATTTCTTCACATCTTCCAGCCACAAAACGCTTTCATTATGTTTCTGTTTTACGTTTCAAATATTATTCTAAAACTTTGTGCACTCTTCTGACTTTGGTACTTCATTTACGTAATTTCCGTAATTTACGTAATTTCAGCTTAAACACAATAAGAAATACACCCACACAACTCAATTACTATTATGCTAATGATTTTCTTGCAAACATGACGAAGAGACATAATATCTGTTTATCTCCAAACAGACGTATACAAATAATAAAAAAAAAAACTGTATACAGTCTTGTATGAATGACGATATATGGAATAAGTTTAAATGTTTAATTAAAATTGATTAACATTAGCGAATTTTCAGGAAATCTGAAGGATGCTTGCAATATTTAATTGATACAACATTTTAAATGGATTCTAAAAAGATACTAACGTATCTCTTAATGCGACATACAAATAATACAAACATAATAATAGGTTAATGTTGATTTAAAATAAATATACTTATGTCTCTAAAATCAGCATAAATAGATACTTTTCTTGTTAATGGTGTAAGCAGATGATGCTGAGAAGTAAATTAGTGAAAAATGAAAACGTTTCTAATTTAACAATTTCCCCAACTGGATTAGCCAATAAAACAAATTCCGAAGCGAAATACACTTCTATTTAATGCAAGTATGTTTGTCGTCTAAAACGGATGAATTCTTTCATATTTCACGAATAAAAATAATCCTACGGAGAGCATAAAAGCATGTAAATTATAAATGTTTAGCTGAAGTCTATAGTAAAAACACCTTTATTCCCGATGCACAAAAAGCATTTATCTTTTAAAAAACATGCAGACTGGATAGCTGGTTTAAGGAAATTTGAGAACAGTGGCGTTGATTGTATTACACACAACGAAAAAAAAAAGAGGAAGAGAGGGAGACTACATAACCTAATCTCTCTGAACTCTTGAGTTCTTCCGACACATCTCTTCAATTTTTGCTTGCATTCTTTATTTGATTTCCTCTGCGACAATTTTAATTCCCTTTCTTTTCATTCTGCACTTTTCCTTCACTTGTTTGAAATGTTTCTGTCTTCCTCGCACCCAAGTGTCATCTCAAACAAGTTTCTGATGAGCCGTTCCACTTAAGTTAACAAATTTACCGAACTTCCATTACTATCGATTACTATATTGTCCTTTTGACTACTCTACACTCTTTAACCCTTATCCTTGAGTGGCCTATCGGCCTTGATAAGTGGTGACGCCTATGTAAAAAAAAAAAAAAAAAAAGAAAAAAACCTCTTTCGATCAAGTTCACATCCTTTCTTAATTCTTTTTATGTCATTGATTCTTCTTTCGCACATTGATTCATGCCTATTCTGGCGTTCACCTCTTTTCAAGTTGAATTTTTCCGTAGTCCAAACACTTCCTGCTATAATCAAATTATTTGTTTCTGTTGTGTCTGTATCAATAACAACACGAACGCAGAAAGTAAAGGTAAAACAAATATATTAAGACGGAAAGATAATACATATTTACAAAGGTGCAGTTGTACTGCAGTTGTACTGCAGTTGGAAGATTGCCCGGCAGAGGGCGTGTTAAAGTCTTTCATGGAGCAACCGGCACATGCGTCTTGCCTATCCGGCGTTCGAACACAGCTCCCCGGTGTTGCTGACTTGATACCTTTATCTATATCTTGTTCACCCACGTATGCTAATTAGTGGGCGTCTCCACGACAGTTTCTGTGATGGCTTTAAGAGTTTTTCTGTCTAATTTCTTAAACATGACCCCATCACTTCTTTTTCCTTCCGCCATAATCTCTTTCAGTTTTTCAACAGTCCCTTTTTTTTACATAGGCATCACCACTTATCAAGGCCCAGGGCCCACTCGAGGATAAGGGTTAAAGAGTGTACAGTAGTCAATCCGAATTTTTCCTGCTATAATCAAATTATTTGTTTCTGTGATGGTCTATCATTTCACATATTTCATTGCTTCATTTACCTTTTTCTACCTGCACTTTCAGAGTTTTTCTCTCTAGTTTTTAATACATGATCTCATTTCTTTTAATACATGATCTCATTACTTTTAATACATGATCTCATTACTTTTAATACATAATCTCATTACTTTTAATACATGATCTCATTACTTTTAATACATGATCTCATTACTTTTAATACATGATCTCATTACTTTTAATACATGATCTCATTACTTTTAATACATAATCTCATTACTTTTAATACATGATCTCATTACTTTTAATACATGATCTCATTACTTTTAATACATAATCTCATTACTTTTAATACATGATCTCATTACTTTTAATACATGATCTCATTACTTTTAATACATGATCTCATTACTTTTAATACATGATCTCATTTTAATACATGATCTCATTACTTTTAATACATGATCTCATTACTTTTAATACATGATCTCATTACTTTTAATACATGACCTCATTACTTTTAATACATGATCTCATTACTTTTAATACATAATCTCATTACTTTTAATACATGATCTCATTACTTTTAATACATAATCTCATCACTTTTTTTCCCTCCATAATCTCTTTCAGTCTTTCAACAACCCCTCTCACTTCCTTATTTTTTTTTTTTGGGGGGGGGGGGTAATGATGTGGCAATGGGGGTAGGGTTTGGTTAGAGAACTTATAGATATGCGGTTTCAGTGTTTTTGGTTCCGTGTAGTGTTTCATGTTTTGCCTTTGCAGCAGTTTGTTTGCTCCGCGGATTATTATTATTATTATTATTATTATTACTATTATTATTATTATTATTATTATTGTTATTATTATTATTATTATTATTATTATTATTATTATTATTATTATTATTATTATTATTATTATTATTATTATTATTATTATTATTTACTTTGTGTAATTATATTTTTTCTAAGTTACAAATAAAAGCTTGGATCTTTACGAAGTAAGAATTAAAAGGAGATCTCAAGAAGTTTCAACGTCTCAATTAAATTCGATGAAATTTTAATTTGAGACAGTATTTCCTAATTTTTAATATTAGTATTGTTCTTGTTATTTTCACATATACCATGCCCCCCCCCCTAATTTTCGATACGTGTTCTCTCACTGATTTAAGTCTTGAATCGCGAAGGAATTTGACTTTTGAAAATGAGGAAAAGGTGACGGCCATTTTCATTTAGTTTTATGGATTGTGTTCATGTCCTAAATTTGTTTTATTAATTTACGATGGGTGCACTTTTTTGCTTGTAACGAAGAAAACAAAAGAATAAACAAGTTAGAAAAGTATAAAAATTTAATACCTTACTTTGTAAAATGTATAAAAGTGCGCTTTGAAGATAAATAAATTTCAAATTGAATCTTGTACCTTTATTTTTAAAGCCTATAGTAAAAACATTTTGTTTAACAATTTTCATGCCTTGGATGAAATGCTTTTCTAACTTGTATCGTATCTTTTTAAGATTATATTTTGTTTAATTTATTAATTTAGATTTAAAAAAAGATGAATATGCTTTTGTATGTATTCATAAAAACTCTCCGCCTCTCTATTTCAGATTGTATTTCTACTCACACCACAACTCATTTTTGCAACCCCCTCTTTGTATTATTACAGGTCTGAATATTCTCTCTGTTTCAGTTCGTAATAATCCTCATACCACAACTCTTTTTGCAACTCCCTCTTTGTCATACATGTCTGAATAATGAGAAAATCTGATTTTTTTTTAACAAAAACTTTAAAATTACTTTTTTAGATTAAATTTTTAAAACTTCTTTCAGAATAGAAAATCTTTACAATTTAATAAGGAACATATTTCATATAGGTTTCATTAACAAATATTCAGTAGATTACGAGAAAAATAGAGATGAAAATTTCAAAAGGAGTGTATAACTGGTTACGCTCAATAGTAGTCCTCGCTAGCGAAAGACTTTGTTATTGTTATTCTATTATTATTATTTAAAACATTTTGTGTCCTGCGCTTTCGCGCGAGGACTAATAATACAACATGCCGACGCCAGTGAAAATGAAGTTTTCGTCTATCTTTTGTAAGATATCAGGAAGACATACGATTTTTCTCGATCAGCTTTCGACTGACTTAATCTTTGTATAAATTTCTATATGTGTATATAGTGGAGAAAGTTCTGTTATCAAGACGTTGACAAAATAGGACGTACAATCAAATCTCACTAATATGCCAACCGAGCAAAAGTGGCATAGTAACGAGGGTTTCTAAAAAACGACCATTTTTTTTCTAAAATAAAAACATCTTTATTGCAAAAAAAAAAAAAAACGACTTCATTTTCTAAACTTATTCATCAGCTCAGTCCAAAGCTCACAAAAATCGTCAGCTGGCGCATCTTCTTTCGACAGATTTCGATCAACCATCCCGATGTTTTACCGATCATACCCTTGCATCACACGGAGCTTTCCGCTACTGGTCCGCATGAACTTCCGGACGATTTCCTCCTCGATAGCAACCTCGTCGACTTTGCTTTCCACCAGCTCCTCGCGACTCAACATCTCTTTTGCAATGTCATCAATAATATAAAAGCGAAAATGTGTGTCATTGTGTGCTAATACTAATATTAAAAATTAGGAAATTAAATTAAAGGCTTTTGAATGGGGGGGGAAGAGGCTCTCGGGGTGGTCACTAATTCTTTAAACTTTTTATATACTCCCTAGCTTATAATATCTCCGATTTACGAAAAGAAGTCGCTTCTATCTTTTATTTGAGCGACTTTTACACGCTATTTTCGTGCTATTTTTTGGTTTCCGCGTGTTTCTTTGGCTTTTTCGTATAAAAGTGAAACTGATTCGAAAAAAAAAAAAAAAAAATAAAAAATCGAGAAAGATTCCCGAGTTCAACGGTGTTGAAGGCAATCAGCTTTGATCACTTGGGGAATAACCCTTCTTATCAAACAATTGTTATTCATTAAGACATTCATTAAGGATAGACCGCGCCAGTTCCCAACCTGGTATTTTACCTCACGGTACATACAGTGCCTTGCCTTCCCAAATGGTCATCCATCTGGTACTTGCCAGGCTCAACGTTGCTTAACTTCGGTGATCTGGCGAGAACCGGTGTCAACGTGATTGTGCCGTATATGATGATAGTCTAGTATCTGTCCCTGATTCGGTGTGTATACTAGCTAAGGTTAGTGTCGGAAACATTTTGGCATTTAGAGCGGTGGGGGGGACTAGCCTTCGCGGAACTAACACCCTTCTTGTCGGAATGAGACATTGTTAGGATTGGTCCTATGAGTAGCATCCTCCCAGGCTTTCCCCTCCTCTGAGATTTGACTTGTTTAATTTTCAGTCGTCTAACCCTAACCCCTACACAAGGAATTCCAAAATATCATTTGCACTTCGACAGTGTCCCTCCAGGGAAGCTAGCCATACTCATATTAAAAGGCCTTGTGCCACATCGTGTTCAAGTACGTTCTTTAACTTTATACAAGAGCGTCTGATCAAACGAATTCGGACTAAAGCCAGCGTGACCCACCCCCACAGGGAGGGGGGTCAACTAACCGAGCATGGCAAGGCGTGTCAGTTGTCCTCACCGCGTTCATATAAAAAGGTTGATTTATCGGTGCCGCTTTTTGTAAATATTGTTACAACAGCTGGCGATGAAGAAGAACTGGGCGGTGCATAAACACGATGCGTGTTCAGTGATAATCTACTTTCAAACGCTAACACAAAAGAAAACAGTTACTGTTGTCGTTTGCCTTGCTTTTTTTTCAATGTTTCTTTTTCTAATTTTAACAAATTTTTCATACGCCTGACCGTTTGGTTTATCATTGGAGCATAGATCCTGATGAGGTAAACTAGGTTTAGCTTACAGTTATTGCTGAAGGAAAGAGAAAACGTTACCCCCGTGAATTAAACAACGGGTTCCGTGCGATATTCCGTGGAGATTTCCGAATTCGACAGATAGACTTCCGAGTGCGACAAAAACATTGCCAAGTTAGACAGAAAGATTTCCGAGTTCAACAGAAAGATTCCCAAGTTCGATAGAAAGATTTCCGAGTTCAACAGAAAGATTCCCGAGTTCGATAGATAGATTCCCGCGTTCAATAGAAAGATTCCCGAGTTCAACAGAAAATTTTCCGAACTCGACAGAAAGATTCCCAAGTTCAACAGAAAGATTCCCGAGTTCGACTAAAAAATTCCCGAGTTCAACAGAAAGATTCCCAAGGTCGACAGAAAGATTCCCGAGTTCGATAGATAGATTCCCGCGTTCAATAGAAAGATTCCCGAGTTCAACGGAAAATTTTCCGAATTCGACAGAAAGATTCCCAAGTTCAACAGAAAGATTCCCGAGTTCAACTAAAAAATTCCCGAGTTCAACAGAAAGATTCCCAAGGTCGACAGAAAGATTCCCGAGTTCGATAGAAAGATTTTCGAGTTATACACAATACACATGAAGAAGACCGGAGGTTACATCGACCAAAACGTTGTAAAACTAACACTCAAGATGAGATCAGTATCCAAATAATATGAATAATCAATCCTCATCTCAAAAAATTCAGAAACATAAAACTTATGTTCCAAAATTGTCTGAAAAACTACAATTTCATTTTGAACTCTACACGACATCATATAAGAGGAACACCGGTGGATTTCTTAGCACCATTCGATATACAGAAATTTAAAATACTTTTATCGCTTACTTAAAAAAAAAGAGACTCAATAAATACAATACTAGCAGGGAGGTCCAACGTTGTCCGGGTTTGAATAAGTATCATACTCATACTTTTGTTGTCACTGAAATTGGTGAAGTCACATTTTTTTTCATTTAAATCGATTGATTGCCTGTTCTAGTCGAGGGACTTCACAGTGCCTTAATCCACAATATTATTACACACTATATAGAACTGTTCGTTAGGAGTCTCGAACCTAACCCTTTATTATTATTACGGGGGTACCGTGTTCGAACGCCAGCTAGGCTCTGGAACATAGTTGCCGATTCTCTGTTTTGAATGTTACTTTTTTTTACTGCCTTCGTTCAGGATTGAACTCAGCACCTTTGGGTAACTGTAAACTTTGATACAAGTATAGGACCACTCGGCCATATGTCACTAGGACAATTCTTAGTTGATTTTTGTTAATGTTAAACCTATGTTGTTATTCAAGGTTTTCTCTCTCTATCAGAGGTGTCCAAATTGCATTCAGCTCTATGCTTGGTTTGCTCAGTAGGTTGTTATGTCCGAGCATGTAAGCTGTTTCTTTAAGTTTTCTCACTTTCCAGTGGGTCTCTCTGTTTATTATTTTTACTTCATCCCATAGGGGGCGATGGTCCCCCCTCTCCATCCAGACATGGTTGGCGATACCCGATTTTTCCGTCTCCTCTTTAGTTACCGCTTTGAGTTACCTCATCTCAAAAATACAGACAATTACTATATAGAACCTCCTGTTGATTTTATAAAATCATCTTTAAATAATGGCTTGATTAAAAGTTTCAAATGCAAAAGTCAAGTATAATGGTTTAATTGTGCTGTAAACAGAAACTTCATTTCGAACGCGGCCTTGTCTTAATTAATGAGCATACTGTTGTTTTTATGAGACTATTTTTTTTACATAATTTAGTTTTATTCTTACAACGTTTCGCTCGATGTCATTTCCAACCTTCTCCGGATATATCCTGTTCAACTCGACAATATTTCTATCGAACTCAGAAATCTTTTTGTCGAAGTCAAGAATCTGTAAAGAATTTAAAACGAAACCTTTATTTAATCGTGTTGAATTTCTAAGTAATTCGCCTGTCCCATCCACGAGATGTTGCATCCCTCCGCCTGTTCTACGAATAATGGTGAATGCTCTGACGAACTGCAAACACTTGTACTTCCCCGACGTAACTGCCCCCGACAAATCCGACAAGCTACTAAGTCTCATCCCTTTACAGTAGAGATCCCTAGGTGCAAGAAAGCCTTTTACTCCAATAGTTTCTTCCCCAGAACTGCAGGTCTTTGGAACTCCCTTCCGGGATTCTGCTTTCCCAACTGCACTGATATGCAGAAGTTCAAGTGTAATGTTAACAAACATCTTTCTACTCATCTCCCTTCATAATGACTTCGCTAATTAAGTCACTGATAGTAGCCCCCCCCCCGCTTCAAAGTGGCACTGTGCCTTGTTTGGGGTGAAAATTGAAAAAAAAAAAAGGAATTGTATTTTGAGTATCGCCCTACAGAAGAGTGTACTTACAACTGAATGCACCAAGTACTTTATCCATTACGCCACACATCCTTGCAAGAACGAGTGACACTCAAAAATGCAATAGCGAATTACTTAGAACTTCTACCCAGCTGACGAAACGAAGGTATACTACTCCCCATTGATTAAATAAAGGCTTCCGTTCTAAATTCTGTGCTGCTTCTCGAGTTCAACAGAAAGATTTTGGAGTTCGACAAGATGCACCTGCAGAAGTTCAGACGTTACATCCACCGATAGTATCGAAATAATACAAATAGTCAATTCTCATCTAAAACGTTCAGTTTATAAAAGTCAACTTACCACACTTATCAATTCATCTGTTCCCGTGGTTGAGATGGTTAGGTCGCAGGGTTTTTTTTTCCATTTCCTTTCCACCTCCGCGTCAAACGTTCGGGGTTCAAGCCTACCTTTATACTAAAACTATTTTTTTTTTCTTTTACACCTCCAAACAACCGGCCAACGTTTTTTTTTTAACAGGGTTGTTTTAATCTGCCCCCCCTACCAACACACACCTCCAAACACCCGGGCAACGCCGGTTACCTCCGCTAGTTAATACTAAATTAAAAACAGTTAACTTGTGTATTTTAGAATTTTAACATTTAATTTGTCTTAAAATAAAATACATTTTCAAAGTAAAACATCAATTGTGATTTTTTACTTATATATAAAGCATGTATATCGCTTTATTGCAGGTTAATTTCTTTAAAATTTTGAAATTGCTATGAAACGCAGAGAAATGAAATTTGATAAACTGACAGAGCATAACAAGGTGTCTTATTTTTCTGATTTTTGTGGAATTTGAACAAATATTTTGAAAGTTATGCTAATCTTTCTATTTTCTATTGATTTTAAGTGTGTATCATTTTATTGAAAGTGTTTAAAAATGTGTATTTTCGGTAATAACCCAATGTTCTAACTTCATATTTCTGTTTATATGAAATAAAGAACATATCCAGTAACAAAAATAAAAATATTGACCTGCAGTAAAGCGATACACGGGGTTTATATATTAAAAACTACTTAATTCGTTTCATCAAGTATGAAAATCAACTCACCTATGGTTTAATTCAAAATTATAAGTTTTAATTTAACAAAACTGTAGAGTCCACAACTGCTGTTATTATCTGTCGGCTAACATGTATGAATTCAATAAAATTATATCTATTCCAAGAAACATTATATCTATTATAAGAAAAGAAAAAAACATTATGAGGAACAAAATTATAGTCAAATAAGAATATTTAATATTTCAACATGCGCTAGTTGCACACCCCATGTAATGGATAAAAAATAGCTAAAATATGACTCGGTATGACAAAAAGCGACCGACTGGTTGGAATAAACAAACGGAAGTCAACTGGTACAAGCCGGAAGAACAAAAAGAGTACAAAAACAAACCGGGATTATGAAATCGTAATGTGGCCAATAGAAAGCAACGTGAAAAGAAACGAATAAATTCCCACATTTTCTTTTTTGTTTTGGTTTACTTGCCTCCCCACGAGTTCAGAGTTAGACATGATCTCGGTTTTTAATGTGGGGGGGGGGGGAAATCAGCTTCCCATAAAGGGGCACTTTCCCACAAGTTTTTCTTTAAAAAAAGAAAACAACATATTTTTGATTATCAGAAACATTCCTTTTATCTATAATATAAATCTGACCTGTCTGTTTAAATGTATGTATGTATGTATGTATGTATGTATGTATGTATGTATGTATGTATGGAGGTATGTATGTATGTATTTCTTAAAAAACAACATATTTTTGATTATCAAAAGAATGAATTTTATTCTTATAAAATATTATTTCTGTTCTTTAAAGGATTTATCTAAACACATTCGCCTTTACGGCTACTATACGATGCGATACAATGTAGTATGTAAATACACTTAACGATCAGTAAAAAGTTGAATATCGAACTCAGCAGCAAGTCCTGGAAACATATACCAGAAAGAACAGTTGGAAATAAGTTAGTCATCATCCACTATGATATCTTAAAGGAACGCCTGTATATTCCCTTGAACCGCCGTATTAAAAGATGTCATCCGATTGGCCCTAGACACCGCTGGCTTTTATTGATCTTTGAATCGGCCAGACTTAACAGATATGCATAGGTAAAATATTTATCTGACCATAATACGAAAAGTACCTGAAAAGCTATCTGCCCTTGATACAGGAAGTACAATGGAGTTATCTCTCTTTGATGCAGGTAGTACTCGGCAAGTTATCTGACCCCTTAGAACTATATATAAAACAGATGCGGACAGTCCTTTGCTTTTTGAGCGGAATTCAGCAATAGACTGTTGTATAACGCATTTTTTACTTAACAAGAGGGAATGGCAGACGGTCCAACGGTCTGTTGGTGTTTCTCTTTTTTATCGCCGAGTCGTTAATATGGGATGCGACACGTTTGCACTATCGTCAATAACAGAGTCAGCGACAAAGCTTGGTCACGTGGCAACGCCAGTGAAAAGGCCACAGGCAATCTAAATACGCCGGGTTGCTCAAGAAAGATTCATATTAAAACGAGTCACCATGGAGGCGAGTGGAAGAAGTTTCTCTGCCACGCCAGTCTTCAACAATGGCTGAATCATCGAGAGTTGACTCGGCTATATTTTTCGTACTAACGAGGCACCTGTCGTTAGGCGGATGGTGGTTTCTTTTTAGTTTTTGTTTACTTGCCTCCCCACGAGTTCAGAGTAAGACATGATGTCGGTTTTTAATGTGGGGGGAAATCAGCTCTCCATAAAGGGACACTTTGGTCAGTAACAAAAATAAAAAAATGTATCACTCACGAAGGATTTCTCCTCCATTAACCGAGACCAAAAATGAAGTGAAAAAAGTGAAGTGGAGCATCTGAAGAACAGATACTACACTTTGAGTTATATATTTTTATTCACTCTGAAAAGTTTGCAACAAAACAGAAATAATAAAAAAAAAAAAATTAGGCACAAGGCCACTCAAAAATTGGGGAGGGAGTGTCTATGGTCATCCTCGTAACTGTATCTTTGCTAGTCTGTGTTTGATCCTAGCTTAAGTTCTCATTCACCAAAATACTTCAAGCACACCGGGGGTCGTCTTACCTAAGATTTCCAAATCATATCCTCTGTGTGTGTGTGTGTGCGTTCTATTTTATTTTACTAGTCTGGGTGGCCGGCGTTGCCCGGGTGTTTAGAGGTGTGTGTTGAGCAAAAAAAAAAAAAAAAAAAAGTAGTAGTAGGCAGGCAAGCTCGAACCCATACCGCAAAGGAGGAAAAGAACGTGAAAAGAAAAAAAGTATCATCTCTGCTGATGCGTCCATCTTCAAACCGGAAGTGACGAAGGTTTAATTAAGGCTTGTCAATCGAAAAGAGGGAATGACTTTCAGCGAAAAAAGCGACCCCTCCCTGTAGAAAAGTGCCCAGTTAAGGGTGAAGGAATTAATATTTTTAGCCAATTCTTCGATATTTGTCGTCCGAAGGGCGGAGCTTCAAAACGATAGCGATCTTGTGAAAATCCGTCGCCTCTGTTGAAAGTTTAGGCATACATACATGATGATTGCAACGTCTTGTCAGACGAGTGCCACTCCCTCAGACATTTAAAATCCATGAGCCCAAATGCCTGAGGGAGTATCTATACAAAGATGATGTTAAAGAGTCTTAGCTTTGTACGACAGCTAAGTCTCTCTCTCGGTTCAAAATGTTGAGATCCAGCAACAAGCAAGAGCAAGATAGCCAGCAACAAATTAAACTGCAGACCAGCTTAATGCGGGTACTGGTCTCCCGCTTTATGGTTTTTTAAATCAGAGATTTGCTTCTCCTAGAAAGGTTGTCTTCAGCACGGCTTACGGGAGCCCTCTCCACCCCAATACACACACACACACACACACACACACACACACACACACACACACACACACACACACACACACACACACACACAAATATACAATGTGCTAGTTGGCCGTTGACCCAGAAAAAGAGTACATTCGCCCTTTGGAAGGTCTTGTTTTTAATCCTTCAGGGAGACTAGCCACCCTCCTCACCAAACAAGTCTGGTGGGGGAACCAGTTTAGTCGCCGGTGACCCGACCATGAGGCAGGTAGTACTGGGTTACATGGTACCAGTAGCATGTGACATGACCTGACATACATACATACATACATACATACATTTAAGCAGACAGGTGAGATTTATATTATAGATTATTATTTTATTTTTATATTTTTTTAAATAAACAATAAAATAAATTTGTAAACATAAAATTTTATAAAAAGTCGTTTGTTTAATTTTATTTCATTGGCTTGGGATGGGTGAAAACAGCCCCACAATGTAAAAAATGATAGTGAGAATAAGAACAACAGAAAAAATCAAGCCTTTTTTTTTACTCTTGTTCACCCCAAACATGCTCATTGTCACTTAGACTTGTCTAGTATGGGGATACTGTTTAGGATCATGTCTACAGGAGACTTTGTAAGGAGTTGATGGAGATACCGGTTCACACTACAGTTAAACTTCTGCATGTCAGTATAGTCAGGAAAGCAGGAAGCAGAGAGGGAATTCTAAAGTCCAGCATTCACAGACCTCTAGAATGAAGAGGTGGGATTTTGTTTCTAAACGGGTTTGTCGGGAGGGGGCATGTACGTCGAGGGGATACAACTGCAAGGAGTTCATCAGAGTAGATTCCATTAAAATACTGATACAAACAATTGAGGATTGGTGACGATGGTTGAAACTGGGAGGATTTGAAAGTACGATTCAACAAGAATTTGTTTACATTGGACTTGAAAACGACCATGTTATAGCCAACTTAGAAGAAGTCCCGTGGTATTGTGTTCCACAGACGAGTAGATCTTAGAAAGAAACTCTGCTCATGGAAGTTCCGTTTCACTCCAGGTACACAGGCGAAGATAAAAAAATTATTGAATTTAATGTCAGAGCTTTTTTTTGTTGTTGTACAAAAAATCCCCTCTATCGTCATTATTTGCGGTTTAAGGTTTTTCGAAATTCCTTTGAAAGGTTGAAATGCGTCTTTCAATATGTGTAAACAAAGGAACAAAAAAAAATTCTTTTGTCAAAATATTACGTTCTGATTTTGTTTTATTGTTGTTTTTGTACAGTTCTGAAGTTTTTCTAGAAATATATTGGCAACCGCAGTCTTGGAATTAGACCAGATGTAGACTTTCTGTTTTCATCTGTGTGGTCTGTCTTTGCTAATTAAATTGTTTTACGCGCGAACAAGGAATGTTTTTGTTTCATTTCTTGTTTATCTATTGTTTCATATATATATATATATATATATATATATATATATATATATATATATATATATGATCAGTTTTTTTTTTTTGAAAAAAAAAATCTAGCAGAGTACTCAATTAAAAGGAAAATCTGAAACTAAGAGCGAGCGTATTTATATTTTGTATTTTGCGTACAGAAAGTTGTTAGATGAGACAAGTCATTGGTACCGTCGGTTTCAACCCGATAATTAGGACCGTTTAAGATATCTATATCAAGCTCTCTTCAGCCAATACTCATCTGAAGAGAGCTTGATATGAATATCTTAAACGGTCCTAATTATCGGGCTTGAAACCGACGGTACCAATGACTTGTCTCATCTAACAACTTTCTGTACACAACATAATATATATATATATATATATGTATATACAAGCCAACAGTTTTTTTTTTAAAAGGAACCACCACTTATCAAGGCCCAAAAACCACTTGAGGATAATGGTTAAAGCGTGTACAGTAGTCAATGGGACAATATCATAGTAATCATTAAGAAGTGTAAATTTGGTCAATTGGATTACTTAAGAGGAACGGCTAATCAAGAACTTGTTTACATTGGACTTGAAGACGACCATATTGTAGTCATCTGGACAACGCAGGCAAACGGAAGAGAATTCCACAGGTGTTCATGGAAACTACGTTTAGGTTTAGGCACAGATAAAGAATGGGGGAAATTATTGATAATGTTTTCAGGTAGATGAGTGTTTCTCATGAATGTTTTGCGAGGGGGAGACTATAGATTGGAGCTTAGATGAGAACTTGCCATAAAAATAACGATAAAGCAGAGACAGGCTCGCAACGTATCTTCTGTGAGAAAGAGGTCGCATGGAAGGGAAAAGGGCATACTCCACTAGGCTACGAACTCTATTTTGAACACTGTCAAGGTAGAATAAGGTCTTTCTAGCAGCTTTTGCCCAGATGTGGCAACAATACTCCATCCTTGGACATACCTGGCTCTTCTATAGGTAGAGAATTGCATCAGCAGGTAGATATCTACTGGATCGATAGAAGGACCCCCTCATTTTTCCAGCGACCTTGGCAACGGATTTGATGTACGTGTTCCATTTCAGATTAGGAGTAAAGGCCAAGCCCAGAAGCTTGTCAAAATATGGAACCTCGCTTGGACAAGAGCCATTATTTTCAGTTGATGCCAGATCGGGATCAGAACGTTGATGATGTAAAGATAGAAGCTTGGGTTTAGATGCATTAAATGTAACCAGACACTTTTTTCCACATTGTACCACATGCTCAAGATCAGAGGAGAGAGAATCAGAGAGAACTTAGTCATTTATGGCCTTTGATGTGCTGCCATTAGAATAAGTCATACGTCACCCACTATGACTTTACAATCCCCTACATCTAGATACATAGAAAACGGAGTCATAAAACCTGACATAGTGATCTGGGACAAGTAGATTAAAGAAGCAACCTTAGTAGAATGTAGTGTCCCCAATGATGCTGGACTAAAAGATCTTAGAGGGTTAAAAGATAACGAAATACCAAGATCTTATGTCTGATATGAAAAGAAATTGGAATCTTAGGAAGATCTCTATCATTCCAGTAATTAATAGGACTCCTAAAAAACTTCAAAACCTCCCTGGCAAATATATCCAGTGAATCAAGTGCAAGAGAAATTCAAACAATTGCACTGTAAAAGGACCGTAAAATATTAAAGATCTCTGGGTTGGAATATCTTATTCTATTATTGTTGTGGAGACGCCCACTAATTAGCGTACGTGGGTGAACAAGATATAGATAAAGGTGTTCGAACGCCGGATAGACAAGACGCATGTGTCGGTTGCTCCATGAAAGACTTTAACATGCCCTCTGCCGGACAATCTTCCAACTGCAGTACAACTGCACCTTTGTAAATATGTATTTTCTTTTCGTCGTAATATATTTGTTTTACCTTTACTTTCTGCGTTCGTGTTGTTATTGATACAGAGACAACAATTATTATGTTAGGCATCCGGTAGGATGCTCCACCCCCAGCTTTAAGAAACTGATAAGAAAAAAAAAGAAAAGAAAGCAGGAGAGAGCTTGAATGTTTACTAGACACTGTCCCGAGTATTTAAGGTCTGTCTCTACTGGGGTTTGTCAGGACAACCTGGTATTAGGATGCTTTGGGGGGGGGGCAAGTAAGCCTCTGGCTGGCTTTGAGTAGGATTGGAACCGCTATCTTCAGACAATTCTCACCTGGAAACATAGAGATTGAACGTCTCTATCAACTGCGCCACGGGCCCCGAATGGCGATCAAGGTTGAATTTTTTGGTCTTATAAATTCATGTTTATTATCTGATCTTCCATGGTCGGGTCCGTATTGAATGGTATATATTATTTATGTTAGAAGCATCACTCATGGAATGACCAAGCCAGCTAGAACGAACGAAGTGACGTTAGAACAGAGACAAAAGTGTGTTCGGAGAAAAGGTATTCGCAACGGAACCAGAGAATCACATGTTCGAGATGTGGTCGATGTTCAGAAAAGCACGTGCTCGAGACATGTGGGTGACATCAAAGTAGAGAGTCACACACGGCCGGAGAATGGGAAATTAACTGATTAAATATTTAGAAAAAAAATGTGTCGTTGGAAATACCAGATATAAAGGCTTTTTGTCAAAAAGAGAAAAAGTGAATAAATTTTTTTCTGTTTTCTTGCGACAAAGCTTACATATATATGGACTACAACGCTACAACGCTACATATATTTGGCGCCGTTAAGACCAGGCCTTTTAATAAAAAGGGTTTAGAATGAAAAAAAGAAAAAAGGTTACCACGGAAGAATGCAGTTGCAAAGGAAGAATCTAACGAACCAAGCCGAGAATTAAAAACTTGGAGAGAAAAAAAGAAGAAGAATTGCACCAGGCTGTGAGTAATATTGTTTGTTTGTTTTTTTCTCTTTTCTGCTTTACTTTCTAATTTTCTCCTATTCTGTTGGTCATAGTTTTAGTTGCTAATAGGTGCTTTGTGGAAACCTTAGTTCAACTCAATATTATATTTGATCTTAAAGACAAAAGTTCTAGTATTACGAATCGGTTATATAATATTATAGGGGGCATATTTCCATACTTATTTAACTTATCTCCATTTTTTTTATTTTACGGATTACTAAAGTTTAAAATAAAACTGTCCAATTCTTAGCACGGAATATGCCAATGGCTTATAAATATATTTTTATTTTATAAGTTTTTAAACAGTGTATAGTGCTTTTATTTGTCGGTATTTTGTTACTTGCATTCTCTTAAATCTAATACGGAACACACTAATATGTGTTTTTAAAGTCATCTTTAATTTTAAAACTAATGGCAAGCAAAATTGCTTGGCGGACAAGGCACTTGACGTTAACGGAACATTGCTCTTTATTGCTCAAATTGAAACCCTTTTATGGGAAATAGACGCAGCGGTATTGCTCCTATTGTACAATGATAAGTGCCACTATGCATTTAAGGTACTTACAATCCTCATATTTGGAAACAGAGGATGTGGATTACAACGAATTTGTTCGTCGACAGTTTGAAAGTTGCCTACAGAATTTGGATAACGAATCCAAATTCACGGGTATGGAACATAACTTAACTATCAAAAAGTTAGTGACTGGGCTTCTAATGGTTCGGTTTACGAACAAAGTAGTTTATAAAAAAAGCGGAAATTGAAGAAGTAGTAAGTAAATACACAAAGTGCTTTGTGCTGAAGATAAATAATAAAGGTTAATCCCGGTATCGCAGGGTTGTACTGGGCTGTGACAAAAAAGGGGAAATGCAATAATCGCTGCATAATATATGGATATCTAATTAAGTCGAGGGCATGGATAATGCCTCTGACCCTTTGGGTCAGGCGTCAATCGTAATTGTCCCGTGTAATATCGCCAAAAGTGGCTGCGCAGTTAAGAAACAAAAAGGGACCGTAGATTGAACAAAAGGTTAGATTAACTAATGCTGTCTCGAATGATCTCGCTATATGTTCCTTATCAGTTAAGTAACAAATAAGTCGTAAGACTAGGCAAGATGTTATACTATCTAGTTTGGTCAGTCAACAATTTCGAAGAGGAAATTTTAACCTAAAGAAAACTATTTGGGCGGTCGGCGTGGGAATCTATCCAGCACTAGGAGAGAAAGATTAATGATATGACTGATATGATAGGTAGGGAGAATTTAGAGTTGTCGAAGAGAATGAGAAAAGAATGCGAAACAACCTCATACGACCGAAAAAAATGATAAGCCTATCTTGGAATATAATTAACAGTATAACATATCTGTTATGAAGATTGTCAATAAGTAATCAACAGACTTTATTACTATAATAAAAACATCTTGTTTCAGTTTGGGAAATTTACAGATGCAGTACCAACAAACATAATAAACTATTCTATGCCACTTGGATTGGTTTTGCCTTGATTTACATGGTTTTTAACACATTTTAGTTTAGGACAACACAGCTGAAACTTTTCGGCACTAAAAAGTTAAATTTCGGAAAATACAAAAAAATACATTCTCGCTATCGGAAGAGTTAACTGAGTTTTATAACAAGATATTTAGGGAAATCTAACAGAAAACACGGATAAAATAGGAAAAGAAATATTATCTGGTTAACATCTCCTATTCTCTCAGTGTCAAATATAACATAGGTAGGCAATTTCCTCTTTTACTAGACAAACACATGAAGTTTGCCATATACGAGGAGGTTGCACAATTAAATCTGTAGTATATTAAGCCAAGGTCATTTCTGGTGTAGACTCCAAGAAAGAAGAAATTTGTATCGGAATTACTCAAGGAAACTTCAAACAAAGACTCTTCGGATACAATAATAACTTTAAATACACTGTAAGATTTTCAGCACCTCCCCAGCGACTACAATATGGACACCTAAGGAGCCTAAAATCTCTTATGAAATTAAATGGAAAATCATTGATATAAAAACTCTATAACCCAACATCCAGGAATTGCCCTTACGCACCACTGAAAAATACAAAATACTACAGGCACTTAAAAACCCTTCCATATCCTGCATGACCATTAAAAATTAGATATTCAGACAGTGTCCCCATAAAAGGAAATGTTTACTTGCTAAATAGACCAACAGTTATAAAACTTAACACACATGTCCCCTTCCTATACATAGATCTGGAGACTTCAACTCTTTTATATATAATATAAGACGTACCCCACCACAAGATATTCCCTCTTAAAATATAATTCTTACAACTACAATATTACAACTACAATATTACAACTACAATATTACAACTACCCCCTGTCAATTAAACATATTAAATTAAATCTCCATCACATACCTAGATATAAGTCACACTAATAATCCTTATAACACACAACTATCATTAACACAAATATTTGTAAACTTGCCTGAAAAAAATTTAAAATTAATATATTAAATCTACATGTCAATTACCTAATCTCTACAATTATATAAATGCAACTTTGTCTTTGTGTGTGAGAGTTCGTTCCTTGTAGACTGCGAAACGGCTGAACAGATTTTCTTTAAAGTCTGGAAGTTATCTTAGTTAAGTTTTGTTTCAGAATACCCCCAATAATTACCGATAATCGACAATCGAAACCGTTATTTTAATTTATCTATCATCGGTAAAGCCATTTTTTCCATGTCACCGCTTAGTAATAATGATAGAACAACGGGCCGTGAAAATTCTACTGTGGGTAGGTTGATAGCGTGTTTTTTTCTTTGCATGACGTGGTCTGTAGGTTCAAACTCCGCACATAATTTTTTTTATACATTAATTTCAAAGAATTTTATAAGACTTGGAAATTTACGTATTTTTTTTGTTTATTTCTGGTTGTCTATAGGTTCAAACACTGCACTTCAATTTCTTAATGTGTTTTCGTCAACTGGAAAGAAAATATAAAAGAAACAGTAGGTTCTCTAGAGTGCAATGTAGAATAACATATATTTTGGATTAAGTTACTGGATGGAGGCATGTGAAGCTTCCTCCCGGGCGATTTCACGGATTTCGATGAAAATATACATATAGAAGTGTGAAGTATTCGTTGATCATCATTCGATCCCGGACAACGTCGGATCACCTTGCTAGTTTGAATATATATGTATCCTTAAATAAAGAATAAACATGTATGCAACTATGTTTTCACCCAGTCTCCTGTATAGACTCATAAGTATTATTAGTTGAAGACCGGCAGAATTAATACAAATAAATCACCCGAACTTATATAGACTACCGACATATTACGTTAATAACAAAACTATATTAACCCATCTACTTAATTTGATACTCATCGGAAATCTCTTCCACTAATAAAGATGCTTCCCTTTTCACAGACCCCCCATCACCTGGGTAAGAAACTACAATTACTACCATAGGTTTAAACTTATATACAGCTGATTTTTTTAAAAAGAATATTTAAACTTATACTCTTTTATAATGGGAATACACACGCACTTACCATCTGACCCACTCAATTAGCACACACCATTACCCCTTGATTTAAATACTTCCTTAACACATAAATCCAAACAGCATCCATGTTCAACAATTATATTGTTTATTCATTTATTTATTTGCGGACTACTATCCTCATCTTCTAGTTGTTGTTTCACAACGTTTCGGCCAATTATTCCTCTGGCTTTCATCAGATTGTTAACCACGACGGGATAGAAACGCCGAATCTCCTAACTGCATTCTCAGCAATTAATGCCTTCCATAGTTGTTGCCGTCTCATGCCGTCTCATGTCATCGACTATGGAAGACAGTAATTTCTGAGGATGCAGTTAGGAAATTTGGCGTTCCTATCCCGTCGAGATTAACCACCTGACGAAAGCCAGAGGAATAGTTGGCCGAAACGTCGTGAAACAACAACTAAAAGATGAGGATAATAATCCGCAATAAATAAATAAATAAATAAATAATAATTACTTATCTCAATAAGAATCCCAATTAATTATATTAACGTTACGGTAATTTGCTATGATTAAAAACCATATTGATATGTATTAATTGATATATAGTATAAAGAGAGATAAGCAGACAATTTTTTAAGAAAAACAAAACAAAAAAAAAAACAACAAAAAACAGCCATTTGTGATAAAATTTATGGAATTCATGTTCTAATCTTGAGAACGGAGTACAATGGGGAAAAAGGTGGCTGGTTAATTTTAATGCATCGAAAACCAAACTTCTTTCCTTTCATCATAATCACTCTGACCTTCATCACGCCCCAATTGAAATGAATGGGGTAAGCACCATGTCTTGACAAGCTTCTGGGACTGACTTGAAATGGAACCCATACATCAAATCTGTTGCCAAGATCGCTGGAAAAAAATGGTTGGATCACTATATTGTTCCAGAATATATCTCATTGCCGATACAATCCTCTAGCTGTATATGAACCAGATACAAACTAAAATGGAGTACTTTTGTCACATCTGGGTAGGAACTGTTCGGTGCATCCTATCCAGCCTTGATGAAGTTCAAAACCGACTTCGAAACCTAGTAGGTGATGCCCTTTTCTGTTCTCTGCAACCTCTTTCCCACAGAAGAGATGTTGCGAGTTTGTCTCCGTTCTATCTTTATTTTCATGGCAAATGTTCGACTGAACTCCAATTTATGGTCCCCCGTTGCCAAACTTTCACAAAAACACTCGACCAGCTACAACCACTATATATGATTTTCACCATCCTTTATCTGTACCTAATTCTAAACACAGATTCCATGAACAAAGCTTTTTTCCTAGAACTATCCGCTGGCCTGTTTCCCGTTTTGAATACATCATAGTAACCTTCAAATCCCATGTAAACAAGACGAACCGTCCTCATAAATAATCAAGTTCTACCATTAACGATTGCAAAAGTGTTTTACGAAACAGAGGATCGGTACCCACGTGAATTTTTTTATCAAAAAATAAACACACGCACAATGCAAGAGGGACAACTCCAAGGGGAGAAGTCCCTTTTTTTTTAAAATAAAAATACACGTGAGTATTGATCCTCTGTTTCGTAAAACACTATTAACAATTAGCATAGATATCCCGAAATATTGAGTCACAGGAAAACCCTTAAAAAATATCTTAGTGACCCCCGAAGATTGAACTTTATGATCTACGGACCCACGATTCGAATTCTTACAATGCAGAGCTAACCCCGCTTTTTCTTAGTAGAGAAAAAGGAAACATGTATTCAACACCCGGAGAAGGTCGCAGGGTACAGCGACCGAAACGTTGATGAGAATGATATTCCGATTAATCAAAATGATACAAATAAAAATTCAGAATTACACAGTGACATTTAGTTTAGCTAGAAAACCAATCAGATTCATTATTTTGGACGAGCTTCGTCCTTATGTATTCTTAAATAACTATGTAAAGAAACGTTGATTAATTCACATTTTGTATAATAATAAATATATAGGCCGTTGTAATATGTATATAAAAAAGGGGCATTTGCTCAGTGAACTTTAGCTCTTGTTTAGGGAGAGTCAATTGACAGCGCGATTAACATATCATATATAACACAAATAAAAACGTTGTGTTTGTTTTTGCCGTGGCCGTCATGTTAAACCGCGCACAGATGATGGCGAAACCAGAAGACACCGGAAGTAACTAAGTACTAACCCCCGCAGATATCGTCCGGCTCATTGTTCGTTCCTGATGACTACATACAAAAAGAAAATCATGGTTGTTAACCCGTAGAGAGCTGGTAATATAGGCATGAACGCGCGTGTATGTGTGTGTGTGTTGGGGGGGGGGGGATTAGGCTACAGAAATCGGCAGAAAGATATTAGCCGAAAACGGGATCTTACCGTTCAAAAGACCCGGCCCAGATCATTCTTCTCTCCATAGTTAAACCGTCTGTTTTTTAGATTATCGCATTAAACAGTAATATCCGAACAAAACAGCTCTTCGAAATACCGCTAAAACTCAAAAAGAAACTGTAAAACATTCTTAGGTGTATACCATCTTTCAAAAAAAAAAAAAAAAAAAAAAAAATATATATATATATATATATATATATATATATATATATATATATATATATATATATATATTGTGTTGGGACGATTAATCGGAATCTGGAATCGGAAAATCAGGACTTTTGAAGGTATCTGAAACAGTATTGAAATCGGAAAAAATTGTGTTTCTCTTCCGATACCAAAAACGATTCTTTTAATTGCCTTTTTTTAAAAATTTGATTTTTTTGCTTAAAGCAAAATCCGCTACTCCTGGTAGTAATAACAAAATAATAAATATGTATCGATTTTTAAACTACCAGTAAAACTAAAATCGATAGATCACTCCACCCGGAAGAGTATTTTTACGTTTGAGAAAATATTTTCAACTTAACATGTGTTTATTTTTTTTATTGAAATTGGAAAAAAATAAAATATTATAGTTAAATATTATATATATATATATATATATATATATATATATATATATATATATATATATATATATATATATATATATAATATAATATAAATAATATAATATAAATGCTCTGATAAAATACAAGCATTGTACCCCCTCGACGTAAATACCAGCAACAAACCCGACAAGCAGCTAAATCCCACCCCTTCACAGTAGAGATACCTAGGTGTAAGAAAGCCTTCTAATCCAATAGTTTCTTCCCCAGAACTGCTAGACGTCCGGGATTCTGCTTTCTCAACTGTACTGACATGCAGAAGTTCAAGTGCAATGTGAACAGATATCTTGCTGCTCGTCTCCCTTCATAATGTCCCTGCAACTTATAAAATATAGGGTGGCCATACTCTCACAGTACTTCTTGTTTTCACGTTTAGTTTATCTAGATAACCAGTCAGATTAATTTTTATTCCCATCCACAGGTTAATGTTAAAATTATTGAATTGCCGGTTTACTTTCAGACAAAGGTTCCATTTACATATATTTTATCTTCCTTTTTTCTGTTTTGTATGAGTGGCTCGACATTATTTCTTTTGAATAAATATTAATTATTTATTTTAAAGTGACAGGCGACCTTGTTTTAACATGTACGTTCTTGTGTTTTAATTTATGCTTGGTGTATTGGATTAGTTTAGTTTTTACTTAATATTTTTTTCTATTGTATTGTTATTTTAAAGTAAAGTTTAGTCTGTGTATACAGCCTTTTGCAATTTCACTTCTATTATTTAATAGGTTTTGGTCGTCTTTAAAGTTTAGAACTTCAAATTTCTCATTCAAACGTAATCTACATGGATCGTCTAAATCTGTACATGTACTGATGTGTCGTACTATTTTCCACTGAACTATTGCGTTCCCAGAAGCAGGTCGCTAGTGCTCTTTTTATTCGGCGTTTTCTTCGCTATTCAATGTGCTTTTATGGTCGTAATATTTGATTTCAAAATCTAGGATGGTCATACCCTCATAGTACTCCTTGGTCGCACGTTTTAGACAAATATTTTGGCTTGGTAAACACTGTTTTTTTGTTAGGCGTTTATTTTCTTATGGACAAAGTAAATGCGTTCTACTATTGCAACTTTTCTCTGCGTCATAAACTTTCTTATTTCTGTTTGGGTGATTACTATACTATTTATACTCGTAATATTTTAATTTTTGTTAGTGTTAATTTCTTGTTACTATTACGCATTTTGCCATTATTTTTTATCCACTGCATCCATTGAGTATTTTGTTATAATGTGTTTTTATTATCCTATCCAGGTTTTCACACCATCTGTAGCGTAGTTCAAGGTTATTTTTATTGAAAATTTTGCGCAAGAG
>NC_136498.1:105585422-105602922 GCF_053919585.1 Euprymna scolopes
TTGAATAAATTAATTGTCTGTATTTTTGAGATGAGGTGTTTTCGTTTATTGAGATTGTCGGACTGATTTCCTCATATTGGTTGTTATAGTCACAACGTTTCGGCCGTTTTGCCCTTCGGCCTTCATCAGGTGTTTTGTATCGAACTGGGGAACCGTTTTTTAGGAGTCTCGAACCCAACCCTTTATTATTATTACGGGGGTACCGTGTTCGGACTCCAGCTAGGCTCTGGGACATAGTTGCTGATTCTCTGTTTTGAATGTTACTTTCCACTGCCTTCCTTCAGGATTGAACTCAGCACTTTTGGGTAAATGTAAACTTTGATACAACGTCTAGGACCACTCGGCCATATGTCACCAGTGACTATAACAACCAAGATGAGGAAGTCAGTCCGACAATCTCAATAAACAATTAATTAAGCTTCATGATTATCGATTTTCATAACCAAGCACGCATATGATATTGTTGTAAAATATAGACAGCAAAGTATGAAATGATACAAAAAAAGAAAGAAAAAGAATTGATGAGTAAGAGATGAGTCCAGCTGCTTGATCACTTAAAATAGGGACTATAAATATATTCATATATCTATAAGAAATGTATTTTAGTGTCTGAAGAGTAGCTATTTTGGAATATTTTTAAATGATATAACGTAAAATTTGTCCAAATAGTTATGAAACAATTGTAACACATAAAGAAATACACTATATGATGTTCTCATTTCATATTTTGTTGTCTTGATTTTGCAAAAAACATTATATATATATATATATATATATATATATATATATATATATATATATATGCGAGCAGGCTGCCTGGCGTTCCCTAGTTGTAAAATACGCATAAATATATTATTTTAATTCATACAGAAACCGAAGCATGCGCAATCGAGTATTATGTTTTTCTCAACAGTTTACTTCTCGTAAGTAAAAAAGGCATAAAATACTCGAGCTGAGATCGAAACCAAAACTTAAAGAAAGTGAGTCAAGTACGATAACCATTACGCCGGCTTGAAACATTCTTCAGAAAGTGTTTTCAAGCCTACTTATTTGTAACATAGTGAATCTATCATGTGGACAATTCTCGCATGCGCATTCGTGAACCAGTTAGCAAACAGATAAAAATCTGAGGACCCCTCACGTACATATTTTGATTCCATAGAAACCAGTTTTCTCTGGATGAAAATCGATTTAAAAGTTTTCCACGAGTCTGAATATCATATATACCAAATTTCAAGTCAGTAAATCCCAAATCCGTTGGGTATATAGCAGGTTGAGAAGTGTTTTAACACATTCTCACTTTATATATATATACTATTCTATAATAAGGACCTATATGTATTTGCATAGATAGATATAAAAAATAAGAGGTGAACACATTTATGACGTATTCATTTACGTAGGTTTCAAGATTTAAGTAAAAGTATTGTGTACGATCGTTTCTGAGACGATTTTTTATTTTTATTGATATCAAGTCTCTTTATCAATATCGGGTATAGATACCAAGTTCGAAGTTTGAACAGAATAAAGATTAGATATTTCTTGTTGCTTTTTCACATTAAATGCCATTTAGATGTAAGAGAATACTATTTGGAACAACATTTGCAGAGATACTATGTAGGGAGTTGAGTAGCAAGATGTCTTTTCACATTACATTTGAACAATCATATCAGTACAGTTGGAGAACAGGAACCCGGAAGTGAATACTAAAGTCTAGCAGTTCAATGGAAGATACTATTTGAATAGAAAGTTTTCCAACTTCTAGTGATCTCTACAGTTTTTATCTGTTTGCTAACAGTTTCACGATTGCGCATGCGTGAATCGTTCACATTATAGATTCATTATGCTAAGAATAAGTAGGTTTTTGAACACTTTTCAAACCGTGTCAAGCTGGCCTAATGATTATCGTACTTGGCCCACTGTCTTTAGGTTTTGATTGGCAAGATGAATTCGTCCGGTTTATGCGAAGAGTTGTGGTTGTCTCGAGTTTTTATATATGCACATTCTATTGAGTTTTTAGTAAGCCAATCAGATTCCTAGTTTCCACTGCTCCTTTCCTAATCAGACAATGGGCAGGAACTTACAGGACAAAGGCTGAGTTGATCTTGGGTTCACCCCTTCCTTTGTGTGTGCTTTTTTAGCGGGAAGCGTAGATATCTAGTGATTTGACCTATTTTAAACCTAGGTGTAGTTAAATGTGTGTATGTGTTTTATTATTATCTATCTATCTGTCTATCTACCTATCTATATATATGTATATATATATTTATGTATGATAACCCATATATATGTATGTTTATTTTATTTTTTCTATTGTTATTGTTAATTTTAAAATTATTTTGTATCGCTATCCTAGAGTAAAGTTTATCCTGTGTACACAGTTGTTCGCTATTTCTCTCGTACAGTTTAGTAGATGTTGGGGTTCTTTAAAGTATGTTGGAGTTCTTTAAAGTGTATATATATATATATTGAAAAATATATATATTAGTGGCTTGGCAGAAAAACAAACTCTGGGCCAAATTTATCCTAAAGTTTTGCAATATTTTGGACCTTTTAATGGGGTATGATCCCACACAGTCGGACGATTCTATTTATAAACGATGCTGCTAAGAACTGACGAATCAAATTAATTCACGTTCTGCTACTAACCAATCAGAAACCAGAATTGCTTCATAAATATTAAACCTTTTCTGGAGCAATTTCACATGTTCTTTTCCCGGGTTTCGACACGGTAAGAATATTTTGTTCTGTGGAACTGTCTACTACAAACAAGTCACCTCCCAGGACTTGTGTGTAACAGCGAACCATCTGAAACTGTTCTGAAACTCAAAATGGCTTACTCTTCAACAAAACTAATGCTAGCCTGCCATGACACTATGTATACAAACGTACGCAAATTTGGTAATATTTTTATTGGTTTAAAAATAAGTTTTTTTTACCAATTGTCATAAAATTTTAACCATAGAATAATATTATAATCTTCAAAAGGTCTCCAAAGTTTCATGTAGTTTCGTCCAATAGAACCAAAGATATGAGCATTTCAATATTAAATTTGGCTACGAGTATAGATATATCCATTCATCCATCCATCTCTCTCTATATCTCTCTCTCTTTATATATATATATATATATATATATATATATATATATATATATATATATATATATATATATATATATATATATATATATAGAGAGAGAGAGAGAGAGAGAGAGAGAGAGAGAGCGCAATAGATAGATAGATATACCACTTTTTTGATAATTTTATAAGTTCCAAATCTCAGCGACTATTGATCAGAATTTAACAAATGAAGAAGCCTTGGAAAGGTAATCACCTGAATTGTGTAGTGAATTATATTTGCTTTTAAAGTCGTACATTAAGGGGGTCATCCATTATCCAGAGTCTATTTTTGTCATTTTTTACAACCATAAAATGTTTCAATCATAATCATTTGTTTTCTTAGTTTTGCATATGAATTACAAAATATCTGATATTTCACCTAAACCTAAGACCTTCATGGAGAAGAGATTAAAATTTGCTGCTATGATTTCACATATGATATATCTCATCTATTTGGGTTTCATACATAAAGTAAATTTCACAGTGTATAAGGATTATTTGATACTGTAGATATTCATAATCATAACATATTTCCATGAAAGCCATATATATATATATATATATATATATATATATATATATATATATATATATATATATATATATATATATATATATATTTCTATGGAAATATACTTTATTTCCATATAATATATACCAATCCTTATTTAAGAAGCTCAATATAATTACATATCAATATAATGAATATGCTTACAATGCGCCATTTTAAATTCAAAATGGCGTAATGCAAACATAATATAAGGTATTTACAGCTTCTCTACAAATTTTTGAATTTTTAATCATGTCAAAACGCACTTAATTTCCTTTTGATGGATTGATTGTTGCTATTTCTTCTGATGAGTTCAGGGCAAAATAGATTAACTAATTGATATAATAATTAAGTGATTGATTTTTGTTACGAAACAAATACTGTTAAGAATTGTAAATGTACACCGAATTAAAAGAAATAAATTGTAACATGGCCAACATCATGAACTTTGGAATATAGGCTTCTCATTCATTCAGTATATATATATATATATATATATATATATATATATAGGATTGATATGTAGTTTGCTTGAAGCATTGTGTGGGATAGGTATGTAAGAGAGATTTAGAAGGCTGTCACAATGCGAGGAATGAATTATAGTCGCTGTTGGTAAGAGGAGACGAGAACAAGTGGCGATTTACAAATCAATAAGTACATATATATATATGTTTTTTTATTATTATTATTTTTTTTAATATATATATTTATTCAGTTGTATGGTAAAATGTCTTACTTGTTTTCATGCGACGTGTTCCATAATAATTTCGAAAAAATGTAAATCGCCACTTGTTCTCGTCTCCTCTTACCAACAGCGACTATAATTCATTCCTCGCATTGTGACAGCCTTCTAAATCTCTTTTACACACACACACACACACACACACACACACACACACACACACACACACACACACACACACACACACACACACACACACACACACACATATATATATATCCTATTCTATAATAAATAGATATAAAATATATGAGGTGAACACATTTATGGTGTATTCATTTTCGTAGGTTTCAAGATTTCAACGTACGTAACAGTATCTTGTACGATCGTTTCTGAGACGATGTGAATTTTTATTGATACCAATGCAATGGTTTCCAATGATCTGAAACAACAGCAAGGGGGTACTTGATTCTAAATATTTCTCATATGTTATATCTCCCCTCTTTGGTTTTCATAGGTAAAGTAAATTTCACAGTGTATAAGTATTATTTGATACTGGAGATATCCATAATCGTACTCTATTTCTATGAAGGCCATATATATGTATATGTATGTATGTATGTATGTATGTATGTGTGTGTGCGTGTGTGTTTTTAACTTTTCTTTCTTCCTACAAGCATCCCTTTTCCTGTCATGTATGCCTGCTGTTAAATTGATTTTAGGCTGAGCAAACTACGGGATTCCAAGCGGGGCGCGCATGTCTCGAAATATCATTACCTCCACGTCTGCAATTCAGCAGCATTGTTTTCCGTTCAAATGAGCCTAAAACTCATTCAAGCATCTCATTCTTTACCAATTCTTTTCTTCTTTCTTTTTTTTTTTTTTCAAGATGTATCCTTTGTTGAACACTGCATTCTCCTGGGCCTCGTTGGTTTGTTAAAGTAAACACGAGTCGTATCAAGTGACTCTATCTGTACGAGCTTGTTGGGGAAATTAATGGCGTTTTCGAGCGCTGCTCGTCATTCTGTTGTTTTAGGCCTCGTATCGTAGCCGCGCCGGCGCTAAGTAATGGTGCGTCACACATTAAAATGCTGCAGATCTAGTGAAAAAAACTTTATTTTTGAATTAACCGAGAAATATTTATTAATATATGAAAACGCTTAAAATAAAACATAAATAATGACATGTACGCAGTCGTTCGCTGATCAGAAAACAAAAAAAACAAAAACAAAGAACAAAACAAAGCAAGCAAAAATAAAAAAATACGGTCGGGTTTCAATCTCAGTCTGAAGAACCTGTATGTCTAGCCACACTGATGTTCTGTGATTATTTA
The DNA here is from genome assembly GCF_053919585.1 of Euprymna scolopes. NCBI lineage: Eukaryota > Metazoa > Mollusca > Cephalopoda > Sepiida > Sepiolidae > Euprymna > Euprymna scolopes. Next base: position 105,591,109 of record NC_136498.1, read on the forward strand.
AGACAGTCTGCTTGTGTCCGACGCACGACCTTCATGAATGACATTAAAACTTTATACAAATCTTAATTTTAGTTATCACCGCGGTTAACGTTAGCCGAGCGGTTTGTTCCTTGCTAATAAAATCGGAGATGGCTTCGTGTCCGGGTTCTAATCTCCCAACCGGCGTAATCGTGACTTTCGGCACTGATGGTTCCGGAAATGATGAAACACTAGTGTGTGTAGGTATTAAAAATGTAATTATAGTAATGTATTATATATATATATATATATATATATATATATATATTGAATTATTTTTCTACTATAATAATTAAATACCTACAGACACTAGTGTTTCATCCTTTCGGGAATCTTCAGTGCAGGGTGTCACGATTACTACCAGTCGAACGATTCGAACCCCGCATCACGAGACATCTCTGGCTCGATTAGCGGAGACCATATCCATTCGGCTACCATTAACCGCTTGAAATAACGTTGAATTTTAAACATCTTAATTTTAAGTGTTCATTTACGTCAGGCAGACAGTGATCTAATCGTTATACGATGATGTACGCATAGGAGCTAAATTGACCGACTTTTAATTCAACTGAAAGTGCTCAACGATAAGAAACGAATTTCTTAAAGGGGCTGTCATAATTATTTTTCTACTATAATAATTAAATACCTACAGACACTAGTGTTTCATCCTTTCGGGAATCTTCAGTGCAGGGTGTCACGATTACTACCAGTCGAACGATTCGAACCCCGCATCACGAGGCATCTCTGGCTCGATTAGCGGAGACCGTATCCATTCGGCTACCATTAACGTTGAATTTTAAACATTTTAATTTTAAGTGTTCATTTACGTCAGGCATATATATATATATATATATATATATATATATATATATATATATATATATATATATATATATATATATATATATATATATATATATATATATATATATATATATATATATATATATATATATATATATATATATATCTATCTTTGTAAAAATCAAGACAATTAAATATTAAATAATAACATCATATTGTGTATTTCAATATGTGTAACATTGTTTTTCATAACCATTTGGACAAATTTAAACATTATATCAGTTAAAAATATTCCAAAAATAACTGCTCTTCAGACACCAAAATACACTTCCCATATATTCATAATCTATATTTTAAGGCATCAAACAGTTGAACCCACCCCGTTTTTCCTCATTTTATGTTTTCTTTATTTATTTTCCTATTACCTTCGAATTGAAGTTAGTATCCCACTTTTGTATTTCTTATTTTTTGATGATACTTATACAATTTTCTATTTATATATTCATTTAATCTATTTAATTTTAATTTACTCGATTAATTTTTTTTCCCAATTTTCGAATTATTTTTCTCTCTGATTTATTTTCTCTCCAAATCCTGAACTAAAATCCTTCTAAAATTTTGCCTCTATTTATATGTCCAATTATTCATTTTAAAATTAGCCTTAGTTTCGTATAAATTTTTACTTACATGTTACGATATATTTGTTTATCTTTTCCTTTTACATGCATTTTTTAAAGTTAAACTATTATTGAAAGGTTAATTAAGTTATTGTTAGTAAATCTTATTCTTCACCTGGTTACGCAATTAATTGTTAATTAATCTTAATTCTGGTTACGTAATTAATTGTTAGTTAATATTATTCTTCACCTGGTTACGTAATTAATTTAAATGTTAACTCCATCATCTCAAGTCTGATCATAATATAAACATGTTATCTTTTTTTTTTTTTTAATTTTTTTTACTATTCCTGTATCATTCAATATATCGAGAGAGTTGTAGAGGATATGACTTAATTTTGTTCCCATTTATCGATTCATAATTTTATCGAAATATCTTTATATTTTTTATTTCAATATTTTAATTTTTGTCCTATACTTAATTTTAAACTTGTAGTTTTAAACATTATTCTCTTTATAGCAATCTAGTTTAAATTTCTCATATAGTTTACTTCAAAACTTATTTTCCGATTTAGTATATTTTAATCCCTCATAATCTTTTCATCTCAATATTTTACAATTACTTAATATTTGATTTATTTTTGCTATTGAAATATCTCAGGTTTTAGTTTATTTCCAATTAAAATTATTAAATTTAAATTTAACTCTATGCCCCTTATTTAGATTATATTTAGTTAGTTTTCTATTTACATATTACAATATATTTATATATGTTAAATTAACAACATATATAACTAAATAGCTCGTATCGAATTAAAAATTCTCCTACAACACTTACATTTCACTCGCAATATATTCCTTAGTTATTTTTTTATATATATGTTATTTTAATCAAGTCTTAGGCGTGATAATAGGAATTTATTTCTATGTAGACAGTTTTGTATAACATCCCACTTTTTGTTTAAAATTTATTCTTTTGAATTTACTATGAGGTATGATACAAATAAGCATAGATTACATAGTTTTGATTTACTAGGTTTATATTTTCTAGTTTTATCAACAACTGACCATTTTCATTCAAATTCTACTTACATAGTTTCCTAACCCTAATCCCCTAATGCACTTCTCTTCCAGTTTTTAATATTTATTCTTGCCCTATCTTTAATTCTTTCCTTATCATCATTCTATTTAGTTTCTTCTCTGGTCCAATGTTAAATAATGCAATATGCTTCCTATATATGTCCTTAAAATTACATTCAATCTACGTATATCTTTTTACTATTATCCACATTAACTTCACATACGATTTCAGAAATTAGACAATTGCCTTCCCATGGACATTCGTTATAGAAGTGACAGATTGCAGAATCTCTGGATTTCGATTTAACTCCCTTATTTCGTTCATGATGTTTTCCTATAATTCTTGCAGTGACTTTTGGACACCCTAAACCCGGGAAGAATTGAAGGAAAACATCAGGAACGAAATAAGGGAGTTAAATCGCAATTCAGGGATTCTGCAATATGTCATGAATAATGTTTTGGAAAGAGCACAAATATGCGAAGCTGAAAATAGGCAACATTTAAAAGACATTATTTTTCATAAATAAAGATTGTTTGAATTTTGCATTTTTTATTACAAAAATCCCAATGTCTTAGTCAAATTGTGTTAAAATTACAGAACGATTTCATCAAAAATAAAGAATCTATTTAAGTTTAAACTCTTCAGTTACTTTTTGGACAACATGTATTTCAATGAAAAGTGCTCTGACGAACAAAGCACTAGTACCCCCTCGACAACAACACCCCCGAAAAACCTGACAAGCAGCAAAGTCCCATCCCTACACTGTAGAGATCCCCAGATGCCGTTTAGCTTTTTTACTTTCCATAGCAACTACGTCGCTTCAGCGACTAGTGTTGCTAGTAATTCACCGCCATCGAGAAAAGAGAAGAAACAAGTAACACAGAGAGAATGAAAACACCCATCTAACTGAACCCACCGTGAGAAAATTTCCCCACTCTTTATCTGTGCCTAAATCAAAACGTAGATTCCATGAACAAAGCTTCTTTCTTAGAACTGCATGCCTGTGGAACTCTGTTCCATGTGCCTGCTTCCCACCTGACTACAACCTGGATGTCTTCAAATCCAACTTTAACAAATTCCTAATGAACCGCCCCCTTAAGTAAACACTTCATTAAATCTCCACACTTACGTACTATACTTGTAATAACCCTTATCTCTGAGTGGCTTCCGGGCCTTGATAAGTGGTGACCACCGTATAAAAAAAAGCCAAAAAAACTTTAATAGTTTTATCCTTAGATCGTTGCACTTTGGAATCCCCCCGGACTTCTGTTTTGCTGACTGTACTGACATACAGAAATTCAAGTATGATGTTAACAGACATCTCGCTGCACAACTCCCTACATAGTATCTCTGTAACTCTGATCTAAAATAGTAGCCCCTTATGATTAAGTGGCTCTGTGCTTTGTTTGAGGTGAAAAAAAAAACCCTCAGTAAAATAAAAGCAAAACAAAACATGGCATTAATTTATAAGCGAGGGAAATAACTCGTAATGTCATCCAGGACTTCCTGTCGTAACGATTAACGCATGCGATTATAGCATACATGGTCTAAGGTTCGAAACCTAAAAATATTCAAGCAACACTGACGATCGGTAGAACCGAGAAACATATGCTTGTAGATTAGTGTTTTATAAGCAAATAAAAACTAAAAAAATAAACAAACAACATCTGTTTATTTGTTTGTCCTAAAATATGGGCAATTTTTGAAAGAAAAATATTTTCCTAAATCTCCAAGGTTGTCATATATTAGTGATAGGTAAGTATCAGAAGCATATTCTAATAATGTCGTCACACCGCAAGTAGTTATGTGTAAAATAGCCATGTTTTTTAATCATTCAAACATGGTAGTGTTTGTGAATATATGGTTAAGTGGCAGTTTTAGTCATTTAGAACTGCTTTAAAGCTTCACCGTTCACTCATTTTTCGACCAAATTTCAAACGATTATTGCAGCTTATAGATCAACTTCTCAGTTATATTGTGAAAATATTTTCGTTCAGTAAAACAAAAGTCATGATGAATTTACTGTTGTTCAAAAAAAAAAAAAAAAGAAAAAAAAACTAAGGAGCTGAGCGACGTTTGTATGACTGGTTTCCATAGCAACCACGTCGCTTCAGTGCCATCGAGAAAAAAAGAAGTAGCTAGTAACACAGAGAGAATGAAAGCAGACGAATGTCGTACATTGCTTTACATATGTAAATGTTATGTTTATGGGTCCATCCCCCCCGAAATAAGATTAAATTTTAAACAAAGCCCACAAAAAATCATAAAGTGGGGCCGATTAGATTGACAATTATTTTTTGGACCCTATCTAAGAGGGGGAGACTGGTGGTAGATGCACCAGCCCAGATGTGGAAGCCAGGGAAGCCAGGGAAGCAGGTAACAGGAAGGGAATTCCAAAGTCTAGCTGTTCGAGGGAATAAACTATTAGAATAGAAAGCTTTCTGTCATTTAGGGGCATCAACAGTGAAGGGGTGTTATTTTGCTGCTAAGCGGGTTTGTCGGGGATATGTACATCGAGAGGTGAAACGAGTGCATCAGAAGACATCCCATTAAAATATTTGTAAAACAGGCACAGTGATGCAAGATTGCGGCGATGGGACAGGGGCTAGAGCTTAGTTGATAAAGTGGGACCGATTAGATTGACAACTCTTTTTTGGACTTTATCTAAGATGGAGAGACTAGTGGTAGATGCATCAGCCCAGATGTGGCAACAATACTACATGCATGGGCGAATGGTGGCCTTGTAGAAGTATATGATACTCTTAGGTGTGAGTAGTCTTCTAGCTCGACAGAGGAAACTCACCTTTTTTTGCAGCAACCTTTGCAATGTCCTCTATGTATTTGTTCCAGTCTTCACTAATCTTGGATTTTTGCCCGTCCAACTGTCTGTTTATCACTCCATCTTTTTTGTCGGGAGTTGAGCTAGGAGAATTTCATCTACTTCTCTGCATTCATACCGCTTATTCATTGTACGATTCGACCCTGTCCCCCTTTATTCTGACCTGATATAGCTGGCACATCTATCTGGTATGAACTAACTCTCCCCCTTTCTTTATTCCTATCGTTTTCTTGACGTGTTGACCATCAACATAAGGAACATTCTACCGCGTCAGAAATTACATGACTCCTGATTCAATCTTTCGCCTATATAATATAATATCATACGTGTGAGATGACGCGGCCACACCGGTGAGATGCTGCTGTCAGCAATATTTCTTACCTTGACAATTCGCAATTTTAGTAGCGATTATCTTATTACTTGTTTATTATATGAGAAAATCATTCTCTACTGTCGTTATTTTTCGCCTGAACTCCAATCTGTTGATCCTCCTTTTAAAACATTCACAGCAAGAACTCAACTTATATATAACATCTAAATAATGATATGCAAAAGATATAGAGGAATTGTGAGATAAATAATGTTATAGTTTTCATTACAGACATGCAAATGCCTCTATCATCAAAAAACCGTTGTTCAATCTCAAATTTATATATATATACACTAGCAGGTCGCCCGGCGTAGCCCAGTCGTAAAATACGCACCAATATTATATTTTAATTCATGCAGAATTCTATTTTATTATAAACAGAAATAACACAGGTATTAAACGTATCGTTAAATTCGTAAAAAAAAAAAAAAAAAAAAATGAAGTAAAAAAAAATGAAGTAAAAAAAAAATGATGTAAAAAAAAATGAAGTAAAAAAAAGCCTGAAAGAAACTAAGACATGTAATATGCTTTTTCTAAACAGTTCACTTCTTGTAAGTAAAAAAAAAAAATACTCAAGCTATGAGTCAAGTACGATAATCATTAGACCAATTTGACACGATCGTTAGAAAGTGTTTCCAAACTAACTTATACTTAACATAAGAAAACCGTCATATTTCCCAATTGCTCATGCGCAGTCGAGAAACATTTGAAAACCTGAATATCCGATGACCCCCCCTCCCGACGGTCCAATTTTTCAATTTTGACCCATTAGCAACTCTTTGTTACTGATAAAAATCAATTAAAAAGTTTTCCACATGTCTGAATACTATATATACCAACTTCCTAGTCTGTAGATAAAAAAATTCATTGAGTGTATAGGATAAGAATTGTCCTCACACACGCATTCTCACTTTTACAGATATATCGATTGATTACCGATTTTATAGATATATCGATTGATTTATCGAAAGTGTGCAAACAAAGCAGATGTTATAAATACAGAATAAAAAAGTGAATACCCAGCAGATAAAAACTTTATTCCGGCTTCCATTTTCAAATATTAACTGCTTTATATTACAGCTTTTCTTTTTTAAGAAAAAATTTAATATCTTATATGCCTTTGTCTTTCTTTCTCTCGCAATATATATATATATATATATATATATATATATATATATATATATATATATATATATATATAGGCGAAACATGTGTCAGTGGATAATTATATTTTAAAAACAATATATATATGCCGCTCCCGATCTGGAGGTATTAAATTGGTACAAGGGAAAATTATTCCCAACTCGCATTTAGGTAAAAATCACTTTTGTCTAACTAAATAATTTAATTAATTAAATAAAAGTATCGCAAAACAAAAACAGATAAAATATTTCTTTCTCTCTCTCTCTCTCTCTCTCTCTCTCTCTCTCGCTTTATATATATATATATATATATATATATATATATATATATATATATATATATATACCAGAAAAATATGTCCTGTTGGGACCTGCATTTGGTTAAATAATTTGACAGTCATATATATATATATATATATATATATATATATATATATATATATATATATATATATTATACTGTTGGTAGAATCTTTTCAGTAACTACTACAACAACACAATATGTCATTCCAAAAGAGTGCTCAATGCATGAAACAGAGCAATATATTGATTGTTGGAGAGCTATTGGCTACACATTAGCAAACGTGTTTCAATTTTTGGCCTGATGAGGTGATTTTCCCTGCTAGGGGGTCATTGAAACACGTTTGCTAATGTGTAGCCAATAGCTCTCCAACAATCAATATATATATATATATATATATATATATATATATATATATATATATATATATATATATCTTATAATATAAAGCGAAATGTCTGTGTGTATGTGTGTATGTGTGTGTGTGTGTCTGGTCACGAATAGGCTCCTATATGGTTGACTATTTTAAAAAAACTGATTACATATAATGATAGAAGATGTATCGAAACACAGGAATGGGTATGTTTGATCTGGCAGAACGGTGGTTCATTAAAATTGTGAGGTTTGCGTTCGCGCCTTGTCCACAAAGTATGGAAATAAAAAATTAAAAAATTGAAAAAGAAAAAAAAGACGTTTACAAGTGTTTTTGATATAGATGTACATGAGAATACTTTGATAAGTATGTTTTAACTTAAATAGGGATGATATAATAAAATTGTGGGGTCTGCGTTCGCGCCTGGCCTCCATTGAATGAAAATAGGCACAAACTCTAATAAAGACTTTTCATATCTATCTGCGTAAGTATACTTTGATAATTATGTTTCAGTTTGAAGAAATATGGTATAATAAAATTATGGGGTGTTCGTTCGCGCCTGACCTCCATAGAATGGAAATATGTCACAAAGTTTAACAAGGTTTTTTTAATATAGATCCACAGAATATTGTGATAAGTGTTTCGTGTGAACAAGTATGGTATAATAAATTATGGGGTTTATTTTATTTTTACTTTCATCATATTTTGCTTTGGTTTACAACCTTTCCTTTTCATAACCTATCATACTTTTATAAATCAGAGTCTATTTTCTTTAGGCTGTTTTTGAACTCAGTCAACGACGGGTACTTTTGCTAGTATATATATATATATATATATATATATATATATATATATATATATATATATATATATATATATATATGTATATAAAATTATTGATTATGATAATTATTAAATACCTACAGACACTAGCGTGTCATCTTTTCGGGAATCATCAGTGCATATATATATATATATATATATATATATATATATATATATATATATATATATATATATAAATTTATAAAATATATATGGCGATTAAGCTACACTGAATATTCTGCGTTTCATCCAACTAGAGGATTCGTCAGGCTTATGCGCATAAGCCTGACGAATCCTACAATTGGATGAAACGCAGAATATTCAGTGTAGCTTAATCGCCATATATATTTTATAAATTACTAACTAGCTCTACCTACGTATTGAGCACTTTTGAAGTAAATACTTAAAGTTTACGCATAAATCTATACTTTCGTATATTAAATTTATGTGAATAAATGAAGTAGTTATATATATATATATGTATATATGTGTGTGTAGTCAATTGAATATATATATATATATATATATATATATATATATATATATATATACAAACAATAAGATAATAAATTTCGTTGATATATAATTAAATTCACATGAAAATAATTACAAAACTTATCACAAATTTAATCATATTGTATACTATAAAAATATGAATTTACAGTATGTGAAAACTATACGCATTCAAAACATTCCTATGGAATATGACGGTAATCATTTTTATGGAATTGCCCTGACAAGACATAAAGCCATTTTATATAAGGAGCTAAATAATGCTTCTTCAAGGTCAAACATTTGGAAACAATAAGTGTTAGGCAGAAAAAGATTCTGACCCAGAAAACAGAAATTCTTCCCTCTTTGTCAGAAACATTGCTTATGGAATGTGAGGACTAAAGAAGAAAATAAAGGAAGCGAGAATTATGAGACTGCCGAAAGTAAACCCAAGATCTACTTTTTACTCTCCTTCAATCATAACGTAAGATCGAGTTAATAAGAAACACCTGAGATTCAAACGAGAAATAAATATCCGATCATATTTTTTCCGTTCTCTTCCCTTACATCTTTATAATTTTATATCTCCTCTTCACTTTTCCTACTGAAAAATCGAAGCGTTCCTATACTACTCCGTTTTTTTTAATCTTATATTACACTTGTCTGTTTTTTGGCTTATTGATTTGTTTTGTTTACGCATTTATGACATTAAAACACGTCTAACTTACAAAAAGTTAACTTTTAATATACAATATACAATAATACAAGAATATAACAGATATTTAATAATAACAAGAAATATTACAATGAAGCATTGGGAATATCTGGATATAATTATAAAAATACGGAATAGAAAATTTGTGATTATAAAACCGAATTACATTATATAATAAAAAATATAAAACCGAATTACATTATATAATAAAAAATATAAAACCGAATTACATTATATAATAAAAAATATAAAACCGAATTACATTATATAATAAAAAATATAAAACTGTATTACATTATATAATAAAAATATAAAACTGTATTACATTATATAATAAAAATATAAAACTGTATTACATTATATAATAAAAAATATAAAATCGTATTACATTATATAATAAAAAATATAAAACTGTATTACATTATATAATAAAAATATAAAACTGTATTACATTATATAATAAAAAATATAAAATCGTATTACATTATATAATAAAAAATATAAAATCGTATTACATTATATAATAAAAATATAAAACCAAATTACATTATATAATAAAAAATATAAAACTGTATTACATTATATAATAAAAAATATAAAACTGTATTACATTATATAATAAAAATATAAAACTGTATTACATTATATAATAAAAATATAAAACTGTATTACATTATATAATAAAAAATATAAAACTGTATTACATTATATAATAAAAATATAAAACTGTATTACATTATATAATAAAAATATAAAACTGTATTACATTATATAATAAAAAATATAAAACTGTATTACATTATATAATAAAAAATATAAAATCGTATTACATTATATAATAAAAATATAAAACCAAATTACATTATATAATAAAAAATATAAAACTGTATTACATTATATAATAAAAAATATAAAACTGTATTACATTATATAATAAAAATATAAAACTGTATTACATTATATAATAAAAATATAAAACTGTATTACATTATATAATAAAAAATATAAAATCGTATTACATTATATAATAAAAATATAAAACCGTATTACATTATACAATAAACATATAAAACCGCATTACATTATATAATAAAAAAATATAAAACCGAATTACATGATATAATAAAAAATATAAAACCGTATTACATTATACAATAAAAAATATAAAACCGAATTACATTATATAATAAAAAATATAAAACCGAATTACATTATATAATAAAAAATATAAAACCGTATTACATTATATAAAAAAAATATAAAATTGTATTACATTATATAATAAAAATATAAAACCTTATTACATTATATAATAAAAATATAAGACTGTATTACATTATATAATAAAAATATAAAACCGTATTACATTATATAATAAAAAATATAAAACTGTATTATATTATATGATAAAAAATATAAAACCGCATTACGTTATACAATAAAAAAATATAAAACCGCATTACATTATACAATAAAAATGTAAAACCTTATTACATTATATATAATAAAAAATATAAAACCGTATTATATTATATAATAAAAATATAAAACCGTATTACATTATACAACAAAAAATATACAATCGTATTACATTATATAATAAAAATATAAAACCGTATTACATTATATAATAAAAAATATAAAACCGCATTACGTTATACAATAAAAAAATATAAAACCGCATTACATTATACAATAAAAAATATAAAACCGCATTACATTATCTAATTAAAAAATATAAAACTGCATTATATTATACAATAAAAATATAAAAGCGTATTACGTTATATAATAAAAATATAAAACCGAATTACATTATACAATAAAAAATATAAAACTGTATTACATTACATAATAAAAATATAAAACTGTATTACATTATATAATAAAAATATAAAACCGCCTTACATTATACAATAAAAAATATAAAACCGAATTACATTATATAATAAAAATATAAAACCGTATTACTTTATACAATAAAAATATAAAACGTATTACATTAAAGAATAAAAAATATAAAACCGTATTACATTATGTAATATAAATATAAAACCGTATTACATTATATAATAAAAATATAAAACCGCATTACATTATACAATAAAAATATAAAACTGTATTACATTGTATGATAAAAAATGTAAAACCGTATTATAATATGTAATAAAAAATATAAAAACGTATTACATTATATTAAATTTATAAATATAAAACCGTATTACATTATATCATAA
>NC_136498.1:105607922-105697922 GCF_053919585.1 Euprymna scolopes
TTGTTGATGTTGCTGTTGTTGCCGTTGTTGTTGCCGTTGTTGTTGTTGCTGTTGTTGCTGCTGTTGTTGCCGTTGTTGTTGTTGTTGTTGTTGCCGTTGTTGTTGTTGTTGTTGCCGTTGTTGTTGTTGTTGTTGTTGTTGCCGCCGTTGTTGCTGTTGTTGTTGCCGTTGTTGTTGCTGTTGTTGTTGCCGTTGTTGTTGTTGTTGTTGCCATTGTTGTTGTTGTTGTTGTTGCCGCCGTTGTTGCTGTTGTTGTTGCCGTTGTTGCTGTTGTTGTTGCCGTTGTTGTTGTTGTTGTTGTTGTTGTTGCTGTTGTTATTGTTGCTGTTATTGTTGCTGTTGTTGTTGCTGTTGTTGCTGTTATTGTTATTGTTGTTGCTGTTGTTGCCGTTGTTGTTGCTGTTGTTGTTGTTGTTGCTGTTGTTGTTGTTGTTGCTGTTGTTGTTGTTGCTGTTGCTGTTGTTGCTGTTGTTGTTGTTGTTGCTGCTGTTATTGTTGTTGCTGTTGTTTGTTGTTGCTGTTGTTGTTGTTGCTGCTGCTGTTGTTGTTCCTGCTGTTGCTGTTGTTGTTTTTGCTGTTGTTGTTGCGTTGTTGTTGTTGTTTGTGTTGTTGCTGTTGTATTTGTTGTTGTTGCCGTTGTTGTTGTTGTTGTTGCCGTTGTTGTTGTTGATCTTTATTCATGGTGATTTTAATTCGCATTCGTTTCCTCCGTTATTTTCTTTGTTTCTTTTTTTGTTTACTTGCCTCCCCACTAGGGCAGAGTTAGACACAAGGTCGGTTTTTTAATGTTTATCTGGGGGGGGGCAGCTCCCCCCAAAAGGACATTCTGGGTAGTAACAAAAATAAAATCAATGTATCAGTCATATCGGTTACCTACGGGAGCGACCACATAAATCACTAGCCGATCAACTACCGAAAGAAACCAATAAAAGCCAGATTTCAAGAATTTTTAAGACGCAGTATTTTGACATGTTAGAATCGAATTTCTTTCAACTAATATAATAGTTTCATGACACATACCCCCCCCAAAAAAAAAGAAAGAAAGAAAGGAAACGTCATAAATATCCAATTGAAGTACATTACTTCTTTTTAGTAGGTTTGTGCAAAAATAATGTCGTTTTTTTGTCTTTCAATTATATATAAAAAGCGACATTATTTTTGCACCAACCGTATATATTTAGAATACTTTTAGAAATATACAAGAAGGTCCATTTACCGTATTATCCCATTCCTTCATTCTTATTTCATATCTAAATGTCTTAAAGTCAGTTCTTTTTCTATATTTCCGTTTTGTATAATTCTGGCTCTTCTTTGCTTCTGATGAGAAGCATTTAGCTTCGAAATGCCATTGCCTAAAGAGTTTTTTTTTAATTTCCCCTTAACTTTTCCTTATTGTTTTGATGATATAATAAAGTTATATATAACCTTTATTCATCGGTTTCCATTTAATAAGAAGGTCTACATAACGTATAGTATTTAGTGCTGACCACATTGACTAACTTGTAGAAGATTCTTAACATCATCTGGAGGACCCGTCGACAGCGACATATAACGTCCGTATTTAATGGCATTTTGTTTAATCATTTTATGCTGAAATCGCACATATTTTTATATACAATTTTTTTTCATGGAAATCGCTCCAGACAAAGCATGAAACCACTTAATGAATTAAAAGACCTCCTCCTCCCCATCATCGTCATCACCATCACCAAATTAAGATTTTACGTTGATTTTATGTTAATTTTATGGCATTTCGTTTGATTATTATATGCTGAAATCATACATGTTTTTTTTTTTTCGTATACGATCTTTTTTCATGGAAATCGCTCCAGACAAGGCATGAAGCTACTTGATGTATGGAACTAAAAAAATACTACTTTAAGGTAAAAAAAAAGCAACCTTGTCAACGATAAATGTTAGATAGAATAGAAATTCTGGCCTAGAAAACAGCGATTCTTCTCACTTTGCCAGAAACATCGCTCATAGAATGTGAGAACTAAAGGACAAAATAAGAGAAGCGAGAGTTACGCGGCTGCCGAAAGTGAAACCAAAAATCCATTTTCTACTCTCGTTAAATTGGTTTGTACATAGTTTTGTTTTGTATGTATACATTTTGTAAACAATCATCATCATCATCATCATCATCATCATCATCATCATCATCATCATCATCATCATCAAATTAAGATACGGTTAGTTTGTGCATCGTTTTGTTTTGTAAGTATAAATTTTGTAAACAAATAGTCTGCAAACGATGGATACAGGATTTAATACAGCCAGGGAAAGAGAAATCAAGGGTGATATTTTAAAGGCAAGCAGCCAGAAAAAGGAAACTATTAAAAAAAAAAGTTTGGGATTATTGCACTAAAAGGGGTGTAATTTTGCTGCTCGTCCAGTTATTCATGTTCAGGGAGTACACGTGCAGAAATTCTACCAGAGCACATTTCAAGTAAGTACTTATAAAACAAGCACAGGGATGCAACATTGCGGCGATGCGACAGATTCTGGGCCCCGGTAGACAGCGAGGGAACTATTAGATTAGAGACTCTTTTGTTACCCTGTACGAGAGGGATATATTACTTATTAGAAACCATGTAATTCCTGTCGGTTTCACCGGCATCAATAATCCACCTAATAATCCCGACTTATCACGCAGTGCGACTTAATTAGAATATACCGACCATGTTGTTTGCAGATAGAAACCGTCTGTTGATTTGACAATGTCTACAGAACGTGTTTTAGCAGCAATTAGAAAAGAAAAGAAAGGAAAGAGAGATAGAAAAGGAGAAGGGAATACAGAAGTTTAGTTTGCGGTGGACGGGAATTTATTATCTAAATAAACCATCGCTCGAAGAAGTTGAATCAGGCGAAAATATGTTATTAGAAAAAACATGTCATTTCAAGTAAGTTTCTAAACGATGGAGGTTGAATTGATTAAAGTATGAGCCGAAAAAGAAAAAGAAGACAAGCGCAGGGGGTGAAGAGGGTTCGTCATTGCTGATTCGAAATGTAAAATCGCACGAAATATACGAGTGAAAAAAACACATGAACACAATTGAAAGCTTTATTCGTAAGAGCTTAAAGCAGTTTGCTTAAAGCATTGTTTAATGTGTATATAAGCGAAATTTAGGTTTATAGAAGGCAGAACAATACAGAGATGTAACTGATAGACTCGCACCGAAGCAACTTAAGGTGTAATGATGGAACTGGTCTTACAGTTTTACTTTTATGAATCCATGAACAAAGTTTCTTTCTTAGAACTGCAAGCCTGTCGAACTGTCTTCCGTTTGCCTGCTTTCCAGCTGATTAAAATACGGCCGACTTCAAGTCCAATGTAAACAAGTTCTTGATGAACCGTTCCACTTAAGTTAACAATTTTACTGAATTTCCACTACTAACGGTTACTATAATTTTGATACTGTACACTCTTTAACCCTTATCCTCAAGTGGCCTCTGGCCCTGGATAAGTGGTGATTCCTATGTAAAAATAGATGCGTGTATATGCGCAATCATACATACATACATGCATACATACATACATACATACATACATTAATACATACATACATGCATTAATACATACATACATACATTAATACATACATACATGCATTAATACATACATACATACATTAATACATACATACATACATACATGCATACATAAATACATACATGCATACATACATGCATACATACATTAATACATACATACATTAATACATTAATACATACATACATACATACATACATACATACATTAATACATACGTACATATATACATTAATACATACATACATACATTAATACATACATACATGCATGCATACATTAATACATACATACACACATTAATACATACATACATTAATACATACATACATACATTAATACATGCATACATACATACATACATACATACATACATGATGGCAGCAAATTCGTTCTCGAATATTGACATCACTTAATATAGGGTTAGGAAATTAAAGCATGTAGACAGCTCAGCAATTAGCCGCACGAAAATGGCTTTTAAGCCCGGCCAAACCCAGGAATTCTCTGGCACAAATGGTGCAGACATGAGCGCCATTAGCAGCACGTCACAGTAGCATGATGACGACCGAGTCCAGGTTGTTGTGCCCTGAGACTCCTGCCGGGCCAGACTCTAGACGTTCCAGAGCCCTTATAGCGATTGAAGTTCATAGCTGTATTAGCCGATATCTGTATTGAATGTCCGTTTGCCGTTTTAGGCTACAGCCAGCCTTTTTATTATCGAGATACACATTGACGGAAAAATGTGTATTCCATTACATATCAAGTAACGCTTGTGCTTGAAGTTTCTTATAGCGAGGAAAGACTTTGCACAGAGCCAATCCCACTCTCTGAACAACTGCCACATTGAATCAAAAAGAAGAGCAAGTCAACATCATTGGATGCAGATATCAGGGTTTTTCTTCTGAACAGGTAGCCTTCATCACGGCTTACAGGAGCCCTCTCCACCTCAATGCCATTTGATCCATAGCGGGAACAGGTTGATGGACACGAGAGAATACTCCATATGCCGGTGGGTGATGTAAGCCGCAGCTGACAGGACATAAGCTCCTCTGAAGCTTTCTGTCAGGGTTACCTTACTCTTAGCCTTTGGTTAAAAAAAAACCTTAGCCCACAAGGCAGTGGAGGTTCATGCCGTTCATCAGAGCCCTATTTGCGTGGCAGTGATAATGACATGCATGTGGGGTTGATTTGTCTGAGAGAAGCACAGTATGACGCTAAGACACCAGTGTGCTTTTAACACACGCCCACACCAGACCTTGACCACATACATACATACATACATACATACATACATACATATTTTATGTAACTTTCTACACGTAATATGTTATTACGTTCTTTCTTGCGTCAGGTGGTCAGATGGCATATCCGTGAGGCTATATATTTCGAGATGTCATCCCCTCGTCAGGGGTATGTTTGACTTTCAAACGTGCAAATTCAGCACGCAGGTTTGAAAGTCAAACACACGCTTGACGAAGGAATCATTTCTCGAAATATATAGCATCACAGATATGCCAATTTTAAGGTAGTACTTTATCCGTTGCGCGCCTGACTTGAATTCAACAAGACACAATTGAAGAAATCGGAATTTACATCGGCCGAAACGTATAGTAGTTAAAATAAGAAAATTTAATCCCATAGCATTGTATATGAAAGGGTTTGATTTAGTAGAATGCAAACAGGCATCAAGGCATATCCATTGGTTTTGTTTAAGAGCTTTACGTGTACAAGTTCCCCTCGCAAAAATACAATCTGGCCAGGAATACCTAAATAAAATTTTGATATGTTCCTTCATTAGTTAACTCGTAGGTTAACGCTTTGAAAAAGGCCAAATACAATTTTTGAATGCCAAACTGCTTCAAAACAGGCTAAATGGGACAACGTAAATTGTAACGATGGATGCAGGTTGCAAAGAAGACGAAGAAACTGTTCAGCTTTACTCCGTGAGGGAAAGCATGCAAAAGTATCATCAACGTAGCGTGTATAGAATGCTGGCTTAGTAATTTTGGAAAATAATTCGTTTTCCAAAAATCCAACGAAAATGTTGGCTAGCGAAGGACCAAGTGGGCTACCCATAGATATCCCGTCAATTTGCCGGTACATAATGTTGTTGAAACTAAAGGAGACTGATTTAGTTGCAAGTTCCATCAGTTCAACGAAAATTCGTTCAGGAAATTGTGGAGATTTTGAGGGGCCACGGTATAGATAGTCAGCACAAATACCAATGGTTTCATCCAAAGGTATATTAGTAAAGAGACTATTAATGTCAAAGGAAGCCAAGAACTCGGTATTTTTAGATAAAGATAATTTTTGTATCTGAGATACGAATTGAAATAAATCAGAGATACAATGGACCGAATAAAAAGAAAGCACAGGTTTAAGAAGATCAACCAGCCATTTCCCAAGTTCGTGTTGTGCAGAACCCAACATAGATAAAATGGGTCGCAAAGGAATGTTAGGTTTATGGACCTTGGGTAAATCTTCTTTGCAACCTGCATCCATCGTTACAATTTACTATGGAGGTTGAGGACTGTGGCTCTCTCCCATTCCTCGACGTTCGTGTTTCTAAAGTTGGTACTACGTTTGAGACCTCCGTATATAGAAAACCTACATTTACAGGGCTCTATCTTAATTGGTTTTCCTTTGCCCCTCAGTCTAGAAAAATAAACCTCATTAGCGCTCTTACGCATCGTGCACTTATGATTTGTTCACCAAACCGTCTTGATACGGAACTTGTGGAAATCACAAATATTTTTCTTAGCAATGGATATCCCATAAATATAATAAAATCTACTATTGAACGTAAAATTACTACATTTAATAGTGTTAAACGTATTGGTCCATCATGTTGTCCCATTTATTCAAAATTACCATGGTTGGGTCCTGTTAGCCTTCATATTGTTAAAAGGATTTCTTCTGCTATTCAACGTTGTTTTCCAGCTACTATGCTTAGAGTAGTTTACACAACTCGAACCTTTTTCTCTTCTTTTCGTAAAGATGTTTTGCCAACCCTTCAAAAGAATTCTGTTGTTTATAAATTTGTTTGTCAGTGTGGAGCTGACTACGTTGGCAAAACATCCCAAAGATTAGAAATGAGAATATCCCAACATATCCCTCGGGATATTCGACTACACCAGGTTTCGAGAACATCCGGGCACTCCCAAGCTCATGAGTTCGCCATTGGTAATCACCTGTTGAGTATAAATAGGTGTTCCGATCAATATTCCGATGGGTGGTTTTCTGTTTTATACAGTGCGAGGTCGAACTATCATCTCAATATCATTGAGGCGTTAGTTATTAACAACTCTCGACCTAGCCTGTGTAGGCAAAAGATTTTGAAACATCAGTTGGAGATATTCATTGATTTAAAACCACCTGAACAGTGAGATATATATATATATTTTTTTTTTTTCTCACTGGTTTTCCAACTGAAACCAAATTCCCTTCTTTCCTCATTCGTTTTCTTAGTTTTTAATTTATCATTCTGACGTTTCCTCTTAGAGGGTCAGACGATAAGGCCTTAAGGAAATTTTAATAATTTCACCTGCCCATTTCTTGTTTTTTGATATTTAAATTAAATTATGTTTCCTCTGAAATTTCTCCTTCCATTTTGCTGTACCAAAAATTTACTTATATATATATATATATATATATATATATATATATATATATATATATATATATACATATATATATATATATATATATACACACACATACTAGCATGGGTGCCCGGGTATTTGGAGATGTATGTTGTGCCAAAAAAAAGGGGTCAATTTTTTAAATTTTGACCACAATTATGACCCCTTAACATTTATTGTTTGGGCTCAAATCAAGTTATTAAGTTAGATCCATGTCCAATGAACCTATATGTATATCAAATTTTGAGTCTGTAGCCTTAAAATTGACAGAGTTATTGCATAGGGAAATGTACACACACACAGTCACACACACAGACAGACACTTTCACTTATATATATATATATATATATATATATATATATATATATATATATATATATATAACTACTTAATTTACTCACATAAAATTAATATACGAAAGTATAGATTTATGCGTAAACTTTAAGTATTTACTTCAAAAGTGCTCAATACGTAGGTAGAGCTAGTTAGTAATTTATAAAATATATATGGCGATTAAGCTACACTGAATATTCGGCGTGTCATCCACTCTAGGACTCCTCAGGCTTATGCGCATAAGCCTGAGGAGTCCTAGAGTGGATGAAACGCCGAATACTCAGTGTAGCTTAATCGCCATATATATTTTATAAATTACTATATATATATATATATATATATATATATATATATATATATATATATATATATATATATATATATCTATATATATATATATTGTATCAATAAAAGCGAATCTGCATAGTTCATTCACCGTTATATCTCAATTTGTTTTAGTTTGTGTCTGTCTATTACACAACTGCATTGTATTGCTTTCTTTAAATTTAAATTTACTTCATAAAATTTGTGCCGAGCATGCGCGGAAGCCCACAAGCGTATGAGTCGGACCTACCTGCGATGAAAAGTGAACCCGGGACCTTTCGATTACAAATCAAGTCTACTAATGGACTACATGCATTTACCCCAAAGACGGATAAGTTTCGCCCAACGTCTAACCCCCCCCCCCAAAAAAAAAACACAAAAAGAAAAACAAGCAAGCACACACACACACACACACACACAAAACAAACAAGCCAATAAGTGATTCGGCGGTTGAAATACACTGCTTTGATAACGTGTCTCGCGTTATTGAATTTCGAATCGTGGTGTGTTGATTAAACGAAATTGTTTGTGCGTGTCGATTCGGCGGTGGTGTTCGTAATTGCGTTTACGAATCTGTTAAGAACCGTGCCCCGTCACTTTTGAAAACACACACACACACACACACACACACACACACATATATATGTTTTGGCGCTCTCTCTTCCTCTTGTAGCGACAAGCTGTCTCGGCCATCATGGCCTTCGATCCGAAGCTCATACCTGTATTTGATGGCAGTGAACCAGTAGTGGAGTGGTTGGAAAAATCTAAACTAATATGTCATATGGGTGAAGCGCATCGAGTGTGTCATTCCGATGCGCTTGGTCAGGTGGCGCATATGCTGTGTACCAGCAATCAAGTGACGAAAAGCTGGACGATTTTGAGTATATAAAAAACACCGTGCACAGTGTTTGCTTTGGATCCTTTCACTGCATGGAAGCAGTTTGCAACACACCGCCTCCAACCAGGTGAAACAGTCGATGTATTTTTGGCAAAACTACGCAGGCTTACGGTCCTGTTTGCCGGTGTATCAGATCAATACCTTCAATTTGCGTTCATTACTGGATTACCGGAACATGCAGAAGACTTGTTACGAGTATCCTCCCAGATGGAAAACAGATCTATCATATGTGCAGGTGCGCGCTCGTGCAATTTTAAAGAACTGCATTAGCTGCACAGTCAACACAAATTACACATAAAGAGTCGGACACTTCACGGCGGTGTTACAAGTGTAATGGACTCAATCATAGAGCAAGCGATTTCTTACTGGATAATGCGACGGGAAGAGATGTTAGTGCTAAACATCGACAACATATCACGTTTTACCGATATAAGGGGCGAGGGCACATTGCCAGATTTTGTCCGGGAAACGAGCAAGAGGACAAGAATTCAGCGCCAATCTCATCGCCTAAACTGGTGTAAATGACGCATTGCAGGTTATCACTGTTCACATCAATGGACTACCGTTTACAGCTTTAGTGGATACTGGATGCACACAGTCACTGGTCCGAAAGTTGTGTTGCAAGGAATGGACAAGGAAAGTAACCTCGATGCTCACAGCAGATGGAAGAACACTTAGCTATTGTGGAATAGGAATGGTGCAAGCATAGAAGAAGTCTTAGTTGTGGATGGATACTTACTGGGTTTTGATTTATTAATTGGGCTCGACGCAATCAAGCGACTGAGAGGAGTAGCTGTGTCTAGTGAAGGTGAGGTGACCTTCCCACACTTCAGCAAGACCAATTTTGCTGCTATCACCATCACCGAGCCTGACTTCTCCGCAAAGTATGAACAGAACACTTGGAAATGGACCACATCGTGGAAATGGGCTGGCGACCAACCCCCACTTACGTTGAGAAATAGATTTGCAGAGTATCCAGCCCCAAAACCAATTCGTGAGGAATATGATCGCGAACTGCAGACGTGGATTATTAATGATTGGTATCTGCCATATCCTGAGGACGAACTTGGATCCCCAAAAGGTCTAATTCCCCTCATGGCTGTTGTGCAGGAGAACAACCAAAAAGTGCGGCCTGTTATGGATTATCGGGAGCTAAATAAGTATGTTAGCGTTCATATGGCCAACGCGGATGTTTGCTTACAAAAATTTAGGGAATGGCGACAACAGGGACAAAACGTTGCAGTGTTGGATTTATGTTAAGCCTATTTGCAAGTATATGTTGACAAATCTCTATGGTCGTTCCAAACAATACAGATCAAGGGACAACGATATTGTCTCACTTGCCTCAGATTTGGGCTTAACGTTGCCCCTTTAATAATGCGGGCCATTGTCAATGCCGTCCTCAGCCAGGATAAGACTATAAACGCGGCTACGTCTTCGTATATTGACGACATTTTTGTAAATGAAAGTATGCGTGTCAAGGAAAGCAAAACCCTAGAACAGTTGAGACTGGGCTCACGCGTATTGTGATTACGTGTCCAGCAGAAGCGCGGAAAAATGTTATGGCGGCTGGAAGTAATCTTCAGCATTGGCCGATAAACTTATTCGCCGAATTGTATTTTCAGTGCGCGGGAAACTGACTGGTCATTTCTCGGTGTGTGGCTGGTTACGCGTCGCCACAGCATTTGTAAAACGAAGAGCAAATATGATGACAACTGGATGGGATGATGAAGTGCGAGACCCTATTCTAGCACGGATGATCGAAGACATTTGTTTGAGAGCAGCTCAGGACGATCCAGTGAAAGGTGACTGCTGTGTCTGTGGAGAAAATGTTACAGTTTGGGTTGACGCTAGTTTCATTGCTACAGGCGTTGCTGTGGAAAGCAATGTATCCGTGGCAGAGGACGAAGCTGGCCCCGAGCAGTGCATGAAGGCAAACACATAAATTTAGCTAAGCTTGATGCTGTGCTACGAGGCGTCAACTTTCATTACAGTAGAAAACACCATGTCCTGACAGACGAGAGTGCACACCAAAGCAGCCTCGGAAATGTTAATTAGGCATCGCCTTTCCACGCTCCGAGATTTGGCCTCGGAATATGCACTGACAATCGATGTAGGGCTCGTTAAGTCTCACGATAACAGAGCTGACCAACTTACTCGAGTACCACAGCGGTGGTTAAATGAGATCCGTAAAGTGACAGAACCCGGAGAACTTGTGTGTGCCGTGGCCACTGAACATGAACACGTGTCTCAGCTACAGACAATTCATCGGTCTAGCGGACATCCCGGTGTGAAAAGGACATGGTACTTTGTTAAGTAAGCAAATCCACTAATAACTGAAATTGAAGTGCGGTCGGTGGTTATGGATTGTAAAGAATGCCAGTCCATAGATCCATCCCTGGTGCATTGGAAGCCGACCAGGCTTGATATCTCGGAAACTTAGAGCAGGGTTGCTATTTCGGCACTCAGTTGTACTTGACGTTGATAGACTGTGGCCCTAGCCGTTTTGCCATTCGGAGGCAGTTGAACCGACAGGATTCTGTTAACGTCATTAAGCAGTTGCAAAGTATAATCTGTGAAAGGGGACCGCCGACTAATTTTTTTTACAGAGGAATCACCGCTTATCAAGGCCCGGAAGCTACACGAGGATAAGAGTTAATGGGTATACATTAGTCAATGCGATTATAGCGTAGTAAACTTAAGTAGTGGAGATTTTGTAAATTAGATTACTTAGGGAGACGGTTCAAGAACTTGTTTACGTTGGACTTGAAGAAAATCAGATTGTAGTCAGCTGGAATGCAGGCAAACGGAAGAGAGTTCCACAGGCGTGCACTTCTAAGTAAACCACTTTTTTCATGGAATCTACGTTTAGGTTTAGGCACAGATAAAGAGCGTGGGAAATTGTTGATAGTGGTTTTGGTTAGACGAGTGTTTTTCGTGAAAGTTTTCCGAGGGGGAACCAGAGATTGAAGTTCAGACGAGCACTTGCCATAAAAATAACAATAAAGCACAGAAAGGCTCCCAACATCTCTTCTGTGGGAAAGAGATTGCAGAGAAGAGAAAAGGGCATCCCCCACTAAGCTACGGAGTCTATTTTGAACTCTGTCAAGACAGGATAAGCTGCTTCTAGCAGCTCCTGCCCAGATGTGGAAACAGTATTCCAGCATTAGCCGTACCTGGCTTTTATAAAGGTAGAGATTGTTCGGTGTTGCTTGGAAACGTATGTGTCGATCCAACAAGATTATTCGTGGTGTGACGCGTCGATTCGGCGGTGGTGTTCGGAATGGCGTGGACGAATTTCTTAAGGACTGTGCCGTCACTTATGGAAACATATATATATATATATATATATATATATATATATATATATATATATATATATATATATATATATACATATATATATATATATATAATATATATATCGCCAGAACTATATATATATATAGTTCCGGCGCTCTCTCTTCATCGTGCAGCGACAAAAGTATGTTTTTTTTTTTATTTTGCATCGGAAATTACGCAGATTTTTCCCGATTCCGATGCCGATACCTCAAAAAGTTCCGATTTTTCCGATTCCCGATTCTGATTCCGATTAATCGTCCCAACACTAGTACATATGCATATATGTCTATCTACAATTATATAAATGCAACTTTATCTATATGTGTGTGTGAGTTCGTTCCTTATAGACTACGAAACGGCTGAACAGATTTTCTTTAAAATTTACAGAACTTTAGTGTATTAATCTGGGATTGATCTTAGTTAAGTTTTGTCTCACAATACTCCCGATAATTACAGATAATCGATAATCGAAACCGTTATTTTAATTTATCTATCATCGGTAAAGCCATTTTTTCCATGTCGTCGCTTAGCAACAATGACAGAACAACGAACCGTGAAAATTCTACTGCTGATAAGTTGATATCGTGTTTTTTTTTGTTTTTTGTTTTTTGCATGACGTAGTCTGTAGGTTCAAACACGGTACGTAAATTTCTTAATTTGTTTCATTAACTGCAAAGAATTTTATAAGACTTGAAAATTTACGTGTTTTTTTTCGTATGAAATGGTCTGCAGGTTCAAAATCCGCACGTAAATTTCTTAACTTTTTGTTTCCATAAACTGCAAAGAAATTTATAAGACTTGAAAATTTACGTTTTTTTTTGTTGTATGACGTGGTGTGTAGGTTCAAACCCCTCACACAAATTTCTTAATTTTTTTTAATTAACTGCAAAGAAATTTAATTAACTGCAAAGAATTTTATAAGACTTTGAAAGAAAGGTGAGCTCTCTCTACTGTGCTAGACAACTACTAACACCCGAAAGTATCCTGTACCTCTATAAGGCCACCATTCGCCCATGTATGGAGTATTGCTGTCACATTTGGACTGGTGCATCTGCTACTAGTCTCTCGCTCCTTGACAAGGTTCAAAAGAGAGTCGCAAACCTGATAGGCCCTGAACTGGCATCTAAGCTTCAGCCTCCGTCCCATCGACGAAATGTTGCATCCCTCTGCCTTTTCTACAAGTATTTTAGTCGTGAATGCTCTGACGAACTTCAATCACTTGTGCCCCCACGACGAGAGCACCCTCGACAAACCCGACAAGCTGCTAAATCCCACCCTACACTGTAGAGATCCCTAGATGTAAAAGATCTTTCTACTTCAATAGTTTCTTCCCCAGAACCGCTAGACTTTGGAATTCAATTCATGGTCCCTGCTTCCTCAACTGTACTGACGTGCAGAAGTTCAAGTGTAACGTGAACCGACATCTTGCTGCCCAAATCCCTACATAGTACCCCAGTAGTCGTTGCCCCTGATAGTAGCCCCCCCCTACACCAACGTGGCAATTTGCCTTGTTTGGGGTGAAAATGTAAAAAAAAATTGAAAATTTACGTGTTTTTTTTTGTTGTTGTATGACGTGGTGTGTAGGTTCAAACCCCTCACATAAATTTCTTAATGTTTTTTTTTTAAATCAAAATATTATATTTAAGCATAATTTACAACCGGAAAACACCGGGCGGCCTGCGAGTAATAATCTATGAGCCAAAGTCTGCATTGTGTAAGTGTACGCCAATGTCGATTCTCCTCGTCATTACTGTTCTTCATTTTGATAGCAACAGATGAGCAAAGTAAAGGCTGAAAGGTTGAAACAAAACCCTTTTTCGACTCCTCTTCTTCAGCACTGTTTGCAAAGCTATTTGTTTTTACATCAAACCGCTAAATCAATAAAAACAGCAGCAAAAAATAACTGGGAGGTGCCTCCACCCTCACAGGGAAACTGCCAAACATATGAGTGTGGTGCATTCCCAGTACGCTGTATAAAAATTTGAATTCACAAATTTGCACGCTTGGCTAATTTCACGTTCAGTTGAACCCGTTAAAATAAATAAGCTATCAATATTGTACGTTAAATAAACATAGCTTATGTTTCTTGAAATAACATGTCACTTAACTAAGTCACAGCTTAGCTGGTGTTGAGGAAGCGTTTGCTTCTCCGACGTTTTATTCCTGGGTTAAATTATCATTATAATACAGCGAAGTTATCGGACGGGGTTTTCCGCCTTGGTAACTTCATTACTGTCAGGGTGAAGTGACGGCGAGAGGTGTGAACAGTTTCAGCCGAACATATTTTTTTACTGGGAACAAAAGTATACGGCGGCCATGTTTCCTCCTCTCTCATTTCTCTCTCTCTCGTTTTTTTCTCTCTCTCGTTTATCTTCTCTCCATTTTTTGGCTGGGATGGTGAGAGGCCCTTAACTTGTGCTCTTCGGTAATGGTAGTGGCAGGAAAGGCAGTTAGACGGTTGAATGAATACAGGAAGGCCACATAGGTCGCTGGAAATCGGCGGCTTCCTAAACACACACACACACACACACACACACACACACACACACACACACACACAAATGCGTATATATATATATATATATATATATATACTTAATTATTATAGATAAAATAGTTTTTCACGGACATGTGTTTTGCCGTATCTCAGATTCATCAGCGTCGATAAATAACCGTAGATGTATTCATACACGCCTTTAAATTGTGGGATGATTATTCATTTGTAAGGTTGACAATCCTTCCTAACCCCACAGGAGGAGTAACTCATATAGAATATATTTATTGCGACTAAAAAAGTTAACAACAAAACTCGACACGCAGATCTCTCTCTTTCTCTTTCTCTCTCTCTCTCTCCCTCTCTCTCTCTCTCTCTCTCTCTATATATATATATATATATATATATATATATATATAGATATATATATACTTTTTATTATTTTATTTAATTTGGGTAAACAAAATTACCATAAGTCGCTACAATAAATTTACTGTTTCAGTCTCAAAAGATGTCGTCAGGCGACAATAAATCTCTGTTATTAACCGAGGCCAGTCATTTAATAAAAATGAAAACCCGAATGAAAAAAAGTATAAAAATAGAAAAAAAAAAAAAAGAAAAACGTTTTTGGCGGGCTATTTTTCTTGAAATTATGTGTCTAATCATCAAGTGTTGTTTCAGTCCATATAGGGGAATTTGGGAGGGAGTTGTTTGTTGGGTCTAAGGTGGAAGTGGAGACGAATTTTCAGGCAAGCAGTTTCTTCTTCTTGTGAACTTCTGGTTGTTGGATACTGATATATACTGCATACAGTGCTCGGTGGCTTAACAGAGCTTTAATTCTAAACAGGTTACTGTTATTTTATTCAGTAATAAAGAACGAAAGAGAGTTATATGCTCAGTTCGTCCAGTCCAAAGTAGCTGAGCAGCAGCTTGGTCCCCCCCCCAGTTTTGGCAAATAGCAAACAGAATCCTGAACAGAAGCGTGTACTCTATCACAACTATCATCAATGGACCTGAGTTAATCTCGTCAGCATCAGAAAAGCCAAACTCTTTGCCAAGAACTTTGCAGCTAATTCTACCCTTTGCGACCAAGGCCGCCAACCCCCAATATTTCCTCCTGTATCAGAAAATAGGCTATGAGATATACAAATATCTGTACGTGATGTTGCCAAGCTAATCAAAAACCTTGACTCCAGTAAAGCAACCGGCTCTGATGGTATTCCAATTATAGTACTCAAAAAGCTTCAACCTGAACTAGCGCCAATACTTACAAAACTGTTTAAACATTGTCTTGAGAAGAATTGCTTCCCATTGCTCTGGAAACTCTCACCAGTATGCCCTGTATTTAAGAATTCAGGTGATCGCTCATCTCCCTCTCAGTACAGGCCAATAAGTCTCCTGTGCGTTATGAGTAAGTTGCTGGAATTTGTGTTAAATAGAGAAGTAATCAACCATCTCAACAAAAATAACCTTTTTAGTGACACACAATATGGTTTCCGTTCTGCTAGATCTACAGCAGATGTGCTTACAGTTATATCTCATAGGATTAGCGAATCTCTCGACAGAGGCAACCTTTCTAGGGAATTGCTCTTGACATATCAAAGGCCTTTGATAGGGTATGGCATAAAAGTTTACTTCTCAAGATCTCCAGCTATGGTATAGCTGGAAATGTCTTCTCAATTATTAAATTATTTCTCTCTGATAGGTTCATAAGAGTAGTAGTTGATGGGCAAAAATCAGAAGCTCACAGTATTAATGCTGAAGTCCCTCTGGAGTCCATCCTAGGCCCAACTCTTTTCCTGATCTACATTAATGATCTTCCAAATCACACCCTTACATCATTTGTAGACATTTATGCTGACGACACTACCATTTATGGTAGCACATCTAAGACAATAAACGACCAAGTTCTCTCCGATTCTCTCTCCTCTGATCTTGAGCACGTAGTACAATGGGGAAAGGAGTGGCTGGTTACTTTTAATGCATCTAAAACCAAGCTTCTATCTTTACATCATCAACGTTCTGATCCCCATCTGGCATCAATTAAAATGAATGGCTCTCGTCTTAGGGAGGCCTCAAGTTTTGACAAGCTTCTGGGCTTGACCTTTACTGATCTTAAATGGAATACGAACATCAAGTCTGTTGCCAAGGCCGCTGGAAAAATGGTGGGACCCTTCTATCGATCTAGTAGATATCTCACTGCTGATGCAATTCTCTATCTATATAAGAGCCAGGTACGTCCAAGGATGGAATACTGTTGCCACATCTGGGCAGGAGCTGCTAGAAAGGACTTGTCCTGCCTTAATAGGGTTCAAAATAGACTTCGTGGCCTCGTGGGAGATGTCCTTTTCTCTTCGCTGCAACCTCTATCTCACAGAAGAGATGTTTCGAGTTTGTCTCTGCTTTATCGTTATTTTCATGGAAATTGTTCGACTGAGCTTCAATCTATGGCCCCTCCCCTCGCTAAACTTTCACAAGAAACACACGTTTAGCAGAAAACACTATCAATAATTCCCCCCACTCCTTATCTGTGCCTAAACCTAAACGTAGATTCCATGATCAAAGCTTCTTTCTTAGAACTGCACGCCTGTGGAATTGTCTTCCGTTTTCCTGCTTTCCAGCTGACTACAATATGGTTGTCTTCAAGACCAACGTGAACAACTTTCTGGTGAGCCGTTACACTTGAGTTAACAAATTTACCGAACTTCCATTACTATCGATTACTATATTGTTCTTTTGACTGCTGTACACTCTTTAACCCTTATCTTTGAGTGGCCTCTCGGCCTTGATAAGTACGCCGACTTATTGCATCACGCTTTTGCGATCGTGTGATGACGCAAATCTATGTTACTTTGGACTTAGTAGTCCTCTAAGACATCTATTCTTATTTGTTTATTTATTTACTTATTCATTAGTTTACTATTTCCTGTTTTATTTATTTTTAATTAGATTATTTGCTATTATTATTATTATTATTATTATTATTATTATTATTATGAATTATTATGAATTATTAGAATTGTTCACACAGACCATTATCAAAGATTTATTCCGTCAACAACCTGTGGTGTTCCCTAGAGCCTTGGCGACAACAAGTCTCCACAGATTTCTAGTAACCTCCACCTCTTTTGGTCATCTTTTCAAATGAATTTGCGTTATCGCAACAGCCATTTATCATTAATTTCTCGCTTGCAACGATCATTGGTCTTCACTCGACTTTTGGTGATAACAAGCCTCCCCAAATCCTCTTCGCACTAATCCGGTGGAAGTCTGGTTAGTGTTTTCTCTCTTAGATCTTTTCATCCTCTTTGACTCTTCACGACTATTTGGTGTGGTTTCAGTTGATGCCGACTCCATTTTTTTTTAATTAATATAACACCATCAGCCGACCACTGAGGTGTGACTGGCTTCACATGTTACACTAAATGTCTTAGAGTGGTCTCATGAAGACGTAAAGATGGTCAGTCATTAGGGTCTGTGTATCAAGAAAAACATACTTGAGATGTTGGATATGCTGTGTGGCCTCTTCTTTTCCCAGGAAACGTATTGACCTCTTCACTCTGGTAGCATTCTGATTGGAATGTTCATTTTTTCGGTGTCAGGGCCGCTTTCTTGTTTCAATGAAGGCATTTATGGCAGACATTTATGGCAACACAAGAAAAACGACACGCGACACAATTATAATATATATGAGAAATCTTAACTATTTATTTTACAATATAGATACAATATATATTACAAAAACTTTTACAATTTACAAAACTAAACTAACTAGCCTAACTAGTATTGAGGGAGGGGGTTCCCCCCTCGTTTACGGAGAGACAGGATTATGCGTCTTCACTTCATCGTGGTCCGTGCAGAAAAGACAGAGAATTATGGGAAGGCATTTCTTTGTATCTCTACGCACATGACCAAATCACCACTCGGCCATGCTGCAAAGTGCGTTAGAAACAGTGGCACTGAGAAATAGTGGCACATTATTGAAGATGGTAACTTTCAATTATACGGTTTCAGTTTTCTTGATTCCATATTGTATTCCTCTATATTTTTGTTTTTTCTTTTCCGTTGCAGTTTCTCTATACCCAACTCAGATTTATTAGTCTCTGCATTCAAGAGTTTCCCTTAATATTTTAGCCGTTTTTATTTGCATCTTATCAATCATTTCCATAGCTTTCTGGCCAGTTCCATGTATTTGCTACGCTTCTCCGTCTCCTTGATATTCACCCTGTTGTATTGCGGGAACGGCGAAACTTACGGTCTTGTAGGACTTTTCTTTCTTGTTAACTACTATAACATCCGGTTTTCTTGTTTGGATGGGTTTATCTGTTTTTACGCCCATGTCCCATAGGATTTTACGATTTTCACTTTCAAGTATTGCTTCCGGTTTGTGCTTGTACTATTTGTTTGAGTACTTAAGATGCAGTTGTCTGCATAGTTCCCATTTGATCGCGTCTATTCTTATATTATTTTTAGGTTAGTTTTTGGTATTTACTTATGTTGTTTATCGTTTCGTCTCTTTGTCTACAAAGTCTGCCTTTACTGTTTTCTTGTGTCTTGTCGATCTTTATTATTATTATTATTATTATTATTATTATTATTATGCATCCACTTACTAGGAGTTTTCACACAGGCAATCATCAAAGAATTCTCTTTGAGAACTTGTGGTGTTTCCTGGAGTCTGTGTGACAATAAATCTCCCCAGATTTCCAGTAATTTTCCCTTCTTTCAATATAATTTGCAAATAAGTTTGCGTTATCGCAACAACCGTTTACCATTACGATTTCTAGTTGGTAACCGGCTATTGGCATTTGCTGGAATTTGAGTAGCAGTAAGCCTCTTTTTTTATAATTATTTCGCTCCTGAAACAGTCAAGCAGTTTCAATGGTTAGCACAAAATTCTAAAAAGCAAAAAAGCAAAGCAAAAAAAAAACAAAAAACAAAAAAAAAAAAACGAACAAAAATAAAAACGCATACACATGGAGGAAATTCGAATCGAATACTCACTGAAAAAATTCCATCAATCTATCCAACGTAATTAGAAAGTATAACCTCAAGACATTTCTAAAATAGATTACATTAAATATGAAGTCTTTAATATCAACACAAAAACGAATTCAAATAAACTACTACTAGTTAGGCCACCCGGCGTTGCTCGGGACCGTATAAGACAATGAGAAATGTTTGAACATACCTGTTATTCTTAGGATAAAGGAATTTTTAAAAGTCTGTGGATCATTTGCCATTTTGAGTAAAATAATATTTTACCTACCATAGGACGATTATTATACAGCATATGTATGAAATAATTGTACCTTCCCTAGGACAGGAAATTTACAACACATATATAGAAAAAAATTCTTTACCTAAGGCGGGTAATGTACAACACATTTAAAATAATTTACATAATTTTCTGTTGTGTTAACTTTTATGTATATCACTGGTAAGGGTTTGTTTGTTTTTAGATCAGAGTGCTATAGTGAAGAAGCACCTAATTTCTTATATAAATGTCATACTACTCGAATATATTACATGATTTTCGATTTTGATAACTTATGTACGTCACAGGCAAGACTTTCTTTGTTTTTCATAGGGGTACTTCACTGTACAAGTACCTTATTTCCTGGGCACGAGGGGCGTGCAATAAGTAATGCCCCTGACACTTCCAGTTGTCTGATATAGCTAAAATTTTTCATGTGCAATCATTTATATCTCTACAGGCTATGTAGCAAATTACAGCTCTGAACTAATTGTGGTTTCTGTTTTACAGGTGTTTGAACTGAGTCAGGTGTGAAATGGAGACTGTTGAATGTCGAGCAGTGATCCGGCTTTTGTATTTGAAAGGACGCACACCACAAGAGACTTTTGATGAAATGAAAGAAACTTATGGTGATAATATCCCATCATATGACCTTGTAAAACGCTGTCATCGTGAATTCAAACATGGCCGGAAGTCTGTGGAAACAGCTCCCAGACCTGGTCGCCCCCCCTTCTGCCATTGATGAGGCATCTGTCCGTCAAGTTGAGGTTGCCATTTTGGAAGATCGGCGCATTACTATTCGCCAAATAACCCAAGATGTCAAGATTAGTACAGGGTCTGTGGAAACTATCATTCATGACCATTTACATATGCATAAGGTGGTTTCCAGATGGATTCCCAGGTTGTTCACACCATTCCAGAAGCGAGAACGCGTCGAGTACTCGAGGATGAATTTGGAAATGTGCCAAGAAGATGAGTCAAAGTTTTTCAAAAGACTGATTACACAGGATGAAACCTGGGTCCATCACTATGATCCAGAGACCAAAGCCCAGTCAATACCGTGGAAGCACTTGGACTCACCACCTCCAAAAAAGGCAAGGGTGCAGCCCTTCGCTGGCAAGATCATGCTCACAGTCTTCTCGGACCAGGACGGAGTAGTGATGACAGATTTCCTGGCAAAGGGTACCATAATTACAGGAACCTATTATGCTTCACTTTTGAGGAAATTAAGGGAAGCTTACAAGATCAAGAGGCGGGGCAAGATCAGCAAAGGTACCCTCCTCCTGCAGGACAACGCTCTGGTCCACAACTCGCATGTCGCCAGATCAGAAACACGGGCGTGTGATTATGCAATCCTCCCCCATCCTCCCTGCAACCTCTATCTCACAGAAGAGATGTTGCGAGTTTGTTTTTGATGTATCGTTATTTTCATGGAAAGTGTTCGACTGAGCTTCAGTCTATGTTCCCCCTCGCCAAACTTTCACAAGAAACACTCGTCTAGCTGAAAACACTATCAATAATTCCCCCCACTCTTTATATGTGCCTAAACCTGAACGTAGATTCCATGATCAAAGCTTCTTTCTTAGAACTGCACGCCTGTGGAATTGTCTTTCGTTTTCCTGCTTTCCGGCTGACTACAATATGGTTGTCTTCAAGTCTAACGTACACAAGTTCTTGATGAGCCGTTTCATATGTTAACAAATTTACCGAATTTCCATTACTAATGATTACTGTATTGTCCAATTTTTACTGTACACGCTTATCCTCGAGTGGCCTCTTGGCCTTGATATTGTGGTGATGCCTATGTAAAAAAAAAAAAAAAAATCCTACACGCGCTATCTTAGGATGTCGTGAAAGAAATCATTATTGAGAAGTTATACAGGGTGTTCCAAAAAAATCTGACGAATTGTAAATTTGCTTAACTTCCTCAATATTTAAGTTATGCTTACCAATTTTCATATTTAGGTGGATGAGCTTCTACTTGATGTTTTCAGATATACTGGTATTTCATAGTCTACTTATTCTAATTTTATTTACACAACTTAATCAAGAGTATGTTTTTCACAAGATCTTTTATAGACTGGGTAATCCATTGCTCAGTCGTTGTGGACAGTTTCAAAAAGTGATAACATGCTTTTTTGTACAGTGTTACAATGTAATAAATAAGATGTTGACATTCGAACGTATCTTGAATGCCGTAGTATCAAGACAAATTTACTCCCCCTGGCTACCGCTTTCGAACGTCTTTTATAGACTGGGTAATCCATTCTGAGCGTGTGATAGGATATTTCATGATAGATTTTCCCAAACACAGTTGTTGTTTTTTTTTTCAATATGAAATTTTAAATCAGCAAATCCGTTTGCACCAACTTGATACATATAAAACAGGTCAGCTTTTCGATATTATTCATCATCTAAACATTTGTTATATCCAGAAAATTTGATAACTATACAAGGGACATATTCATACATATAAACATACTCATCTTTATTTATTTATTTATTTATTTTTAATTACATTTTCACCCCAAACAAAGCACATTGCCACTTTGGTATAGGGGGCTATTATCAGAGGCAGCAACTACTGGGGCACTATGTTGGGATTTGGGCAGCAAGATGTCGGTTCACGTTACACATGAACTTCTGCATGTCAGTACAGTTGGGGAAGCAGGGACCATGAATGGAATTCCAGAGTCTAGCAGTTCTGGGGAAGAAACTACTGGAGTAGAAAGATCTTTTACATCTAGGGATCTCTACTGTGTGGGGATGGGATTTAGCTGCCTATCGGGTTTGTCGAGGGTGTCTACGTCGTGGGGGCACGTGTCTGGAGGTTGCCAGAGCATTCACCATTAAAATACTTGTAGAACAGGTAGAGGGATGCAATGTTTCGTCGATGGGACAAAGGCTGAAGCTTAGATGCCAGTCCAGGGCCTATCATATTGGCGACTCTTTTTTGAACCTTGTTTAGGAGCGAGAGAGTAGTAACAGAAGCACCAGCCCAAATGTGACAGCAATACTCCATACAGAAAATTTGATAACTACATAAGAGGCATATTCATACATATAAACATACTCATCTATAGACACCCGTTTCGTCGTTTACGACTCATTAGTTTTAACAGAGGTAGCAAGTATATCGATGCCGAGATTTGAAACCTGAATGCTCGGTCACATCCAAATGCAAAGTACTTAATCCACCTCGTTTACGAACTCGTTACTGAATACATGAGCTTTCAACGAAAGGCGCTTCTTCTTTCTAGTGAATTTTCATACGAATCCAGTGGGATGGCATGGTTTTCTCCTTTGTGTTTATATAAAAAATCGACCATGTTGTGGTCACGTAATTAGTGAAAACAAAATTTATTGAACAGAAGCACAAATATAAACAAATGAAGAGCGTACGTATACGTCAGTCCGACTGCCACGAGTTCAAGACACGTGCATAAACACTGTGCTAACGCTAAATAGACATATTATCCCGGTCTTTATCGTGGAAGAGTTCATTATTATCCTTGGGGTGGTTACACCAGAACAAACCACAAATCATATTATTCATACATACAGAAACATTGCTAGCTTGAACGTTCAAATAGAGCATACAATTTCATAAATAAAATTAATCGACGTTTTAAAAATTACTTTGTCTACTTATATCCACACTAGCAGGCGGCCCGACGTTGTCCGGTCGAAAAATATGCTTAGATATATTTTTATTTATGCAAATTTCGTATTTATTTTATTATAGACGCAATTCTCTATATATTATTATATTGTACCTAATATATATTAGTGATTTCAAAAGTAAAAAAACGACTCCATTGTCATCAGTTAAAATCGAAATCTATATTTAGTGCTCCAACCTTAGTTGTTACCGTTTTGGCTATTGTCAAATGGATAATAAAACATTAAAATTTAACTGACTTTAACGAGTAAATGTATATTTGTGTATATGTACAAGAGCACTTTCAATCTACTTATGCCTGCCAAGTTCCAAGTTTTTAAAATATTTCGTCCTCTTAACAGCTATTTTTACCGGCATAAGGCCAAATCGAATTTGTTCCACAGGTCTAAATCCCCCACATATCAAGTTTCGAGTCTGTAGGTCAAAAATTGACAGAAGAATTTGGTAGAGACAATCCCACAGGCAGGCAGACAGACAGACAGACAGACAGACAGACAAAGAAGAGTGTCGGTATACGTCAATCCGACTGCCACGTGCAAAACGGCTGTGCTAGCGCCAAACAGATAACCCGATTTTCATAGTAAGTTGCAAAATTCATTCTTATTTACTTACGTCTGCAAAGTTTCAAGTTTTTTTTAATTTGACTCCTTAGCAGCTATTTCTACCGGCTAAAGACAAAATCAAATTTGTTCAATACGTCCAAATCCCATGTATATCAAGTTTCAGGTCTGTAGACCAAAATTGACAGGGAGTTTCTCAGACAGATTGACAGACAAGGTCACTTCATATATATCTATAATATAAAGTTGAATGTGTGTTTAAAAAACTGATTACATATAATGGTAGATGTATCGAGGATCAGGAATGGGTATGTTTGATCTGGCAGAACGGTGGTTCATGAAAATTGTGGGGTCTGCGTTCGCGCCTGGTCCACAAAGTATGGAAATAAAAAATTTAAAAATTAAAAAAAAAAAACGTTTACAAGTGTTTTTGATATAGATGTATATAAGAATACTTTGATAAGTATGTTTTAACTTAAATAGGGATGGTATAATAAAATTGTGGGGTCTGCGTTCGCGCCAGGCCTCCATAGAATGGAAATAGGCACAAACTTTAATAAAGACTTTTCTTATCTATCTGCGTAAGTATACTGTGATAATTATGTTTCAGTTTGAAGAAATATGGTATAATAAAATTATGGGGTGTTCGTTCGCGCCTGACCTCCATAGAATGGAAATATGTCACAAAGTTTAACAAGGTTTTTTAATATAGATCCACAGAATATTGTGATAAGTGTTTTAGTGTGAACAGGTATGGTATAATAAATTATGAGGTTTATCTATTTTATTTTTACTTTCATCATATTTTACTTTGGTTTTGATACCCCCAAATTCGAAGCTATCTCTTTACAACCCTTCCTTTTCATAACCTATCAGTTTCATAAATGAGAGTCCATTTTCTGTAGGCTGTTTTTGAACCCAGTCAACGACGGGTACTTTTGCTAGTATACATATATATATATATATATATATATATATATATATATATATATATATATATATATATATACAACATGACACATATCGTAATGGTCGATATTTTTGGTCCTGTGATTCTACTAATGGTAATCGTGTAGCCTCTATTTATACACGCGAGTATGAGAATATGAATTGCTATGCGCACACACGTATGTATGTCGTATATCACTTTTAAGTTAGATGTTTTTATACAAAGTTGTTCATGCATTAAAGCAGCGAATGGATCTAGATAGTAGAAGAAGATGTAAAACATCTGTTCAGACGAATATTAATGTATTCGTCCGTGTGTGACTGAACTCGGATTTTGCGAAGTTTTGTTTGTCTTTAGTTATTCGGAAAACCGTTTACAGATCTTATCTGCGATGTTTTTTTTTGCCAGCAATTCCATTTTTGCGTCGTAGATTAAAAGTCTAATCACGTAACACAAAATTCTATCTTAATTGAATTCCTAAAAATGATAGAGTGAATTAAATTCGAACTATTTTAATTATTTATTCGTTATTAGTGCGCTTGCATATTATGGCTTTTAAAGTATGGTCTATATAGTATGGGTGAAATAGTATGGCTTATATAGTATGAGTTTTATAGCATAGGTTATAGAGTATGACTTATATAGTATGGTTAATATAGTTGACATATGTAGTATGTTTTATACAGTTATTAGTTGTATAGTATGTCTTAATAGAGCGTGGCTTATATAATATGGTTTATATAGTGTGGCTTATACAGCATGACTTATATAGTATGGTATATATAGTATGATATATATAGTATGGCTTATATAGTATCGTTTTTAGAATATGGTTTATATAGTATGTCTTATGTAATATGGCTTTCATAGTATGGCTTATATAGCATGACTTATATATAGATATATAAAACAGATTAATATATAAAACAAATGAATATATACAACAGATTAATATATAAAACAAATTAATATATAAAACAGATTAATATATAAAACAAATTAATATATAAAACAGATTAATATATAAAAAAATATAAATATATAAAACAGATTAATATATAAAAAAGATTAATATATAAAACAGATTAATATATAAAACAAATTGATATATAAAACAGATTAATATATAAAACGGATTAATATATAAAAAAATTAATATATAAAGGAGATTTATATATAAAATAGATTAAAATATTAAACAGATTAATATATAAAAAAGATAATGTATAAAACAGATTAATATATAAAACAAATTAATATATAAAACAAATTCATATATAAAACAGACAAATATATAAACCAGATTCATATATAAAATACATTAATATATAAAACAAATTAATATATAAATCAGATTAATATATAAAACAAATTAATATATAAAACAAATTAATATATGAAACAGATTAATATATAAAACAGATTAATATATAAACAAATTTATATATAAAACAGATAAATATATAAAACAGATTAATATATAAAACAAATTAATATATAAAACAAATTAGTATATAAAACACATTCATTTTAAAACAGATTAATATATAAAAAAATTAATATATAAAACAAATGAATATATAAAACAAATTCATATTTAAAATAGAAAAATATATAAAACAAAATAATATATAAAACAGATATATATATATATATATATATATATCAAAGTAATGACTATATAAAACAAATGAATATATAAAACAAATGAATATATATAACAAATTAATATATAAAAAAGATAAATATATAAAACAAATTAATATATAAAACAAATTAATATATAAAACAGATAAATACATAAAACAAATTAATATATAAAACAAATTAATATATAAAACACATAAATATATAAAACAAATTAATATATAAAACAAATTAATATATAAAACAGATGAATATATAAAACACATTTATATATAAAACAAATTAATATATAAAATAAATAAATACATAAAACAATTCAATATATAAAACAAATTAATATATAAAACAGATTAATATATAAAACAAATGAATATATAAAACAAATTGAAATATAAAACAGATTAATATATAAAACAAAGTAATATATAAAACAAATTAATATATAAAACAGATTAATATATAAAAAAATTATATATAAAACAGATTAATATATAAAACAGATTAATTTATAAAACAAATTAATATATAAAACAGATTAATATATAAAACAAATTAATATATGAAATAGATAAATATATAAAACAAATTAATATATAAAACAGATTAATATATAAAACAAAAATTTATATAAAGAAGATTAATATATAAGACAAATTAATATATAAAACAAATTAATATATAAAACAAATTAATATATGAACAGATAAATATATAAAACAAATTAATATACGTTAATATATAAAACAAATTAATATATAAAACAAATTAATATATAAACAAATTAATATATAAAACAAATTAATATATAAAACAAATTGATATATAAAACAAATTTATATATAAAAAAGATAAATACATAAAACAAATTAATGTATACAACAGATTAATATATAAAACAAATTAATATATAAAATAAATAAATGTACAAATCAGATTAATATATAAAACAGATTAATATATAAAACAAATTAATATATAAAAGAAATTAATATATGAACAAAACAATATATAAAGCAGATTAATATATAAAACAAATTAATATATAAAACAAATTAATATATGAAACAGATTAATATATAAAACCGATTAATATATAAATAAATTTATATATAAAACAAATTAATATATAAAACAGATGAATATATAAAAGAGATTAATATATAAAACAAATGAATATATAAAACAAATTAATATATAAAACAGATAAATATATAAAAAAATTAATATATAAAAAAAATGAATATATAAAACAAATTCATATATAAAATAGATAAATATATAAAACAAAATAATATATAAAACATATATATATATATCAAAGTAATGACTATATAAAACAAATGAATATATAAACCAACTGAATATATATAAAAAATTAATATATAAAACAGATAAATATATAAAACAAATTAATATATAAAACAAATTAATATATAAAACAAATTAATATATAAAACAGATAAATACATAAAACAAATTAATATATAAAACAAATTAATATATAAAACACATAAATATATAAAAGAAATTAATATATAAAACAAATTAATATATAAAACAGATGAATATATAAAACACATTTATATATAAACAAATTAATATATAAAACAAATAAATACATAAAACAATTCAACATATAAAACGAATTAATATATAAAACAGATTAATATATAAAACAAATGAATATATAAAACAAATTAATATATAAAACAGATTAATATATAAAACAAAGTAATATATAAAACAAATAATTATATAAAACAGATTAATATATATAAAAAATATATATAAAACAGATTAATATATAAAACAGATTAATATATAAAACAAATTAATATATAAAACAGATTAATATATAAAACAAATTAATATATAAAATAAATAAATATATAAAACAAATTAATATATAAAACAGATTAATATATAAAACAAAAATATATATAAAGAAGATTAATATATAAGACAAATAAATATATAAAACAAATTAATATATAAAACAAATTAATATATAAAACAAATTAATATATAAACAGATAAATATATAAAACAAATTAATATATGTTAATATATAAAACAGATTAATATATAAAACAAATTAATATATAAACAAATTAATATATAAAACAAATTAATATATAAAACAAATTGATATATAAAACAAATTTATATATAAAACAGATAAATACATAAAACAAATTAATGTATAAAACAGATTAATATATTAAACAAATTGATATATAAAACAAATTGATATATAAAACAAATTTATATATAAAAAAGATAAATACATAAAACAAATTAATGTATACAACAGATTAATATATAAAACAAATTAATATATAAAATAAATAAATGTATAAATCAGATTAATATATAAAACAGATTAATATATAAAACAAATTAATATTTAAAACAGATTAATATATAAAACAAAAATATATATCAAGGAGATTAATATATAAGACACATAAATATATAAAAGAAAGTAATATATAAAACAAATTAATATATAAAACAAATCAATATATGAACAGATAAATATATAAAGCAAATTAATATATGTTAATATATAAAACAGATTAATATATAAAACAAATTTATATATAAAACAGATTAATATATGAACAAAACAATATATAAAGCAGATTAATATATAAAACAAATTAATATATACAACAAATTAATATGTAAAACAGATTAATATATAAAACAAATTAATATATAAAACAGATTAATATATGAACAAAACAATATATAAAGCAGATTAATATATAAAACAAATTAATATATAAAACGAATTAATATGTAAAACAGATTAATATATAAAACAAATTAATATATAAAGCAGATTAATATATAAAAAAATTAATATATAAAACAGATTAATATATAAAACAAATTAATATATAAAACAAATTAATATATAAACAAATGTATATATAAAACAGATTAATATGTAAAACAAATTAATATACAAGAGCAAAAAATAAAAGGCAAATGGAAAGAGACGCTGCTACGTCGACGATTTATAATGATTACCAAATAAGGAACACATGGAAAACGCGTGGAAATGGAAAGGATACTTGAACAGAGAAAAGAATTACTACTAAAAGTGGCACGAATCAACCTGAATTATATGAAAGTCAAAATAGATAAGATCCGAGAAAATAGGAACTGTATACTATGTTGACAAGAAGACGATACTCTAAATCGAACAGTAAGTGAATATAGTAAACTAAGCAAGCAAATATATAATAACACATACAATTACGTGAGGGCAAGAACTCAACTTGCAACCATGTAGACGTCTGCACTTTAAACATGCAAAGAAATGGTGCTAACACAAGCAAGAAACTGCATTAGAAAGTGAAAATCACAAAATTCTATGAGGCGTGTACGTACAAAAAGACAAACTTAGCTGAGCAAGGAGATCAGACATAATCCAATCAACAACGGGGAAAAAATCTGCGTCGTTTTCGTTGCCAAAAAGAAATTGAAGAAAATTACTATGAAACCAATAATACTACACATTCCAGAGAAGCCGGCAGGGTTGTTTCCAGCAATAAACCAATGGTCAACTGTTGTTGCGACAAGGAAAAGTTATTTGCACTGAATAGTTGCTGATAGTAAATTGTGTAAGAATTCATACTAAATGATGATGATGATGATGATGATGATAAGAACAGCGAAAGTGTTAAGGTATAGCTGGAATGTCTAAAAAAACAAACAATAAATAATAAAAATAAACTAAAAAAAAATAATATAAAAAATTATAAAAAATAAAGAACATCAAAAAGTTAAGAATGATATGAAACAATAATAATATATCAACACCTCGAACTGTTTGACAGTCAAGGTGATTCCCATTGTAATTGAAAAGCTTGGTAACCATAACAAAAAACCCCACCATAAATGGCTTAATCAGATTGACAAGACAATTTCTTTTACAATTTTACTAAAGGCTTGCCTGCTGGGAACGGCGATAATGTTAATACAGCTTGAATGTTTAAAGTCAAAGGAATTAACCCTTTTTTTTTTATTCAATCTTCACTCCAAACAAGGCAAGTGTTACTTTGAAGTAGATTTTCGTTGTCCCATCAGCTCACAGGGTGAAGGTCAAAGATGTAAGATAGTTAAGCAAATACGTTAAAATTACCAAAAGAAGCAGAAAAAAAAATAATGAAAATGAAGAAAATAACCGCAAAACTAATGCCACTCCAGATAAGCCAGAGATGTTTTTTTATTACATTTGTACCCCAAACAAGGCACAATGCCACTTTGATAGATTTTCCCAAATACAGTTGTTATTGTTTTTTTCGATATGAAATTTCAAATCGGCAAATCTTTTCGCACCAACTTGATACATATAAAACAGGTCAGCTTTTCGATATTATTCGTCATCTTAACATTTGTTATATCCAGAGAATTTGATAACTACATAAGGGACATATTCATACATATAAACATACTCATCTTTTTTTTTATTTTATTTTTTATTACATTTTCACCCCAAACAAGGCACATTGCCACTTTGGTATAGGGTGCTACTATCAGGGACATAAGCTACAGGGGTACTATGTGGGGAGTTGGGCAGCAAGATGTCGGTTCATGTTACACTTGAACTTCTGCATGTCAGTACAGTTGGGGAAGCAGGAACTCGGAAGGGAATTCCAAAGTCTAGCAGTTCTGGGGAAGAAACTACCCTAGTAGAAGGCTCTCTTACATCTAGGAATCTCTACTCTGCTTGTCGGGTTTGTCGGGGGTATTTACGTCGAGAGGTACAAGTGCTTCCAGTTCGTCGGAGCATTCACCGTTAAAGTACTTGTAGAACAGGCAGAGGGATGCTACATTTCATCGATGGGACAGAGACCGAAGCTTAGATGACAGTTCAGGACCTATCAGGTTGGCGACTCTCTTTTGAACCTTGTCTAGGAGCGAGAGACTAGTAGCAGATGCACCAGCCCAAATGTGACAACAATACTCCATACATGGGCGAATGGTGGCTTTATAGAGATACAGGATACTTTTGGGCGTCAGTAACTTTCTAGCACGGTAGAGAGAACCTACCTCCTTCGCAGTGGTCCTGGCAATGTTCTCAATGTAATAGTTCCAACTCATGTTTACTGTGAACGTTAGGCCGAGGAGTTTAAAAGATGTACTTTCAGATAAAGAGTCTTTGGCCATTGCTGTTGGTGGTAGAGATGGTTTCTTGTAATTATTAAAGGAAACAAGTTTAGTCTTGGCAGCATTGTATGTGACCA
The DNA here is from genome assembly GCF_053919585.1 of Euprymna scolopes. Lineage (NCBI taxonomy): Eukaryota > Metazoa > Mollusca > Cephalopoda > Sepiida > Sepiolidae > Euprymna > Euprymna scolopes. The sequence goes on from NC_136498.1 coordinate 105,639,865, forward strand.
TCCATTTTTGTCGCCATTTCTAACAAGAAAGCAAGGGTAATTGCTGTTGCATTAAGGAAAAATTTTTGCTGTGAGCAGTCACTGATGATGAATTATTTACTACTAATTCTACTACTACTGTTTCCTATCACGATTACTGTTCATCATAGCTATGATGTCGCTGTACAACATACTAAGGAAATACCAAACATAACACAAGTTCATTAATACAGACAAAGAATGAACCATATAATGTATATGGACGGCCTGAAACTGTTCACATGAAATAAAAAGGATCTAGAGACGCTAATAAACACAGCTAGAAACTTAAGCCAAGATATCCGAATAGAATACAGAATGGAAAAGTGCGCACTGCTTATTATGAGAAGAGGAAAACTGGAGGCGACGGAAGGTATGAAACTATTAAACGATGGGGAGACTAGTCAAACATTATAGCTTCATTTTAATTTATATTTAACGTCTTTTTAATAATTTTAAAGTAAAATGGGAATTACATCAAATCAACATTATAAGATTTTTGCATCGTAACGAATAAATGACTATTATTGAATATATAAAACGAATGTAAAAACCAGACTGCAAGAAAATTTCTCCCCTCCTACTGGCATGTGGATTTCTTCTGAGGCCCTCCCTTCCGATTCAGAAGTAACCTGGCTTCAGTGGAAAAGACGCAATAGCTTAAGAATTTATATTATTCAACTATCTCTACATATATATATATAAAAGGCACTTTGTGTGTGTATGTGTGTGCGTTTTCGTTCCCTATGAACTCTGAAACAACTGGGCCAAATTTTTAAAAATGTAATACAAATCTAATTTATGTATCTGGGAGAGAGATAGAGTTTGTGTCAAAATACCTCCTATAATATCAAAAAACGATAATCGAAAAAATCCGATTAAACACGGAAGTCTGATTTTGACCAAAGTTAATGCGTTATACAGCTTAACACAGCAAGTGCATTTGAGAAGTTTTATCACTTCACAAGCAGAAGGGCCCGGCGTATTAAATTAACAGCAGTTTCTTTGATAATACAGGGGTGCGTTCGAAATAAATGTTTCTATTTAGAGCACAATCGAACCGTGATACTTGACTTTTGTATTTTAAACTTTAATTCAAGTCATTATATAAAAATAATTCTATAAAATCAACAGTTCGTTCTTTGAACAGACAGGGGCGCGTTCAAAATTAATGTTTCTGTTTAGAACACAATTGAACCATAATACTTGACTTTTGTATTTTACACTGCAGTTCATACGTAAATAGTTCATAGGTAAATAATTTCACAAACTAAACACTAGGTTTTCTACAGTGCAAACTCACTAGGTATAATTTTAATTAACATGCACACTTAAAAAATTTTTTTTAAACATCCAGTGTAGCAGCAAGTCCTGGGAACATCAACCTGAAAGAACAGGAGAAATGACTTATATACCCTACAACCACCTACAGTGAAAATGCTGCTGTGAAACCTGACATAGTTATATGGAATAAGTCAGAGAAAGTGGCAACCTTGTTAGAAGTGAGTGTCCCTAATGATGGAGGTCTGAACATAGCTGAAGGGGAGAAACAGACAAAATATCAAGGTCTTATGTATGACATGAAAAGAAACTGGAATATTAGGGAGATATCAATCATAACAGTTGTTATAGGTGCCACAGGGCTTATGAAGAAGAACCTGAAGTCTTACCAAACTTATATTCCTGCAAGTGCAAGAGAAATCCAAACAATTGCACATAAGGGCACAGCGAGGATACTAAAAAGAACTCTCGGTTAGTTTCAATAAAAAGCAGACATCCGTGAATTACATCTTGTCGTCTGTTTAATAATCTTTCTTCTGATATTAATATATGGCATGCTTCTAGTATACATAGGTTGCATCTTTTTGATTTGCTGGGTTTGTATTTTTTCGCTCTATCAACTATGGACCATCTTAATTTATATTCAATTTTATTTTTCTTTAATTCCTTAACGCATGTTGCTAATGTGGTTGAGCCTTTCTCAGTTTTTTCTTGTTATTTTCATTGATTCTGTTGCTATCTTCATTATTGTGATTGTCTCTATTTTTGTTATCATCTCTTCTGTTGTTTTCATTGTTGAAACCCGACCGCTTGTACGACAGTCAAGGCTCCCAACCATTACGCTATCGGGGCTGCTGTGTGAGTCGTGAGCAGGGTTGCGGAGTCGGATGATAAAAGTCCGACTCCGAGGCTCCGACTCCTAGAATTACTAGGATGCCAACTCCGACTCCGACTCCTTTAATATCTTCAACTTCGACTCCGACTTCTGACTCCGACTCCCGACTCTGACTCCCGACTCCTTGACCCTATGTGAAAATCTATTTTGCAGATCCATATACCAACCTCCCACATCGATTCAGCATGCATTTTATAATTACTTTTCATGTATATCATTTTCGACGTTTAACATTCACTTGCATGATAAATATACTCACATATAAACTCAACCAGCTTTATAGAATAAGTTTACATAACAAAGGGATAAAAAGTTTTCAATTAAATTTTATTATGCTATCAGTTCAAAATAGAATACAATATTTAGGGATAGGGAAACCTCTTTACGCTATGGCATTTCAAAGCGAAACGCTTTTTATCAGAAGAGGGGGATAAAGACATTATACAGAGAATAATATTTTAAAAGATAATATTGCCTTTATGGAATGAGGATCAAAGGTAAAACAGGAAAAAGCCATAAAGGGCTATAGTATCATGGATTGCTTATTATTGAAATATCATATACATATATATATATACATATACATATATATATATGTACATATATATATATATACATATACATATATATACACATATATATACATACATATATACACATATACACATACACATACATATGTATATGCATATACATATATATACATATACATATATATACATATATATATGCATATACATATATATACATATATATACATATACATATATATATACATATATACATATATATACAAATACATATATACACATACATATATACATATACATATATATATATACATATACATATATATATATATACATATGTTATATAGTTATCATTACCAGTATTAGACGACACCACCCGTGCGCGCACGCCACGTGAGTTCTTATCAGCAAAGACATGAGTCCTAGTGAGAGTTCCTGTCCCACTACACATGATGTTGTATCTTAGAGAGAGAGATGTTGTCGCAAGAGAAATTGTTCGTTTATAACTATTCCTATATTTTAAACGTCCATCACTTAGACGTGCAGACACGAAGAAAGCTCCTAGAATGATGAGACAGCGCCCAGACAGTCCCAGTGCAGACATGATGTAGATTCACACTGCGGACATGAGATGTCGAGACGTGCATGCAATGACACAGACACATAATAACAATACAATTTACCTTTTTGTAGAAATCACAAACACAAAGATGAGCTTTATCACAAAACACATGAATTTATTTCTTCACGACCGGTCGTGGTTTCCTCATCAAGAATTCAAAGTTTCACATTTTAGTTTCTGAAGTGACGTCTCGCTTCAGACGTCTGCCTGTCTCTGAGTTTTCTCACTGACCGTCTCCCCGACCAACTAACTCTCACTTCCTATATTGAGAAATCCATGCATCCCGGCCACGTGAGAAAAAATCACGTGTTTCAACATGCGCGACTTTGCACGTTTCCGACATTGATTTCCCAATAACCTATTTTTTCTTGTGTTGTTTCCACAAAGGAATTCAGCCTACATATCTAATTTATTTAACCCATATTTTATTATCCACATTCTTTTAACAATTGAATAGTTTATTTATTATTTATTTCATCCGAATTAACAATTTACTGGACATTCCATTTAAACCTATTGTTCTTTAAAACTTATGTCCAGGGTTCGATTTCTGCTTTCTCTTATTTTCATTTTAACTAATCTCTCTATTTTTATACTTACATGAACAGGGGACAGCCCTTATCATGTAACACACACACACACACACACACACACACACACACACACACACATATATATATATAATACACAATGGTATTATTTATGCTCATGATCATTTACCAGCCTATCAGCATATTCAAATCTATTATAGCAGAGTTGCACTTCAAGCTATATATTTTCTTTTTCCTTTGTACTCTCTCCCGAAAAAACTAATATGTTATTGCATTTGTCCATTCTCATAAATCTTCTACCACAATGTTAAGAAAAAAAATCAATCTATAAAAATGTCTTATTTGTAAACATAAAAAATAGGCTTTATTTATAATTATAGAATTGAAAGTTGCAAATAAGAATTTAATAATTTACTCTCAAAAACAAGATGGCTTCAGTGAGCTTCTCTTTCATTGCAGCCCTTTGGTCTGTCCTGATTAGCCTTAGCGCTGAAAACAAACGTTCAACACTCACTTGTGTTGGAGGAAGTGCTGCTACCAACATTGCAGATTCGTTCACTATCGCAGGGTACTACTTTATAGCTTCATGAACATTTAACTGAGACTTTCTATCTAGTTGTTCTACTTGCTGTAATGCAGCATGAAAGTCTAGCTTGAAACTCGCTAAGGCTTTATTCACCGAAGATAGCGTTTTAGCTGTTTCCTGTAGCTTACGCCGCTTTGACCTTGCTTTATGATCTTCTTGATCCAAAAGATTTTCAAAATCCTCTTCATCGCAGGTTCCCTCTGAGTCTGTGGTTGAAATAGTGTCTGGATCTTCAGTAGATGCCTTTGAATGTAAGCCCGAAATCCTCACAGCAAGATCACAAAGTGCCGATTTCGCTTTATCTTTCTGAGTGTCAGATAACAACACTCTATTCATTGGGTCTACATATACTCCAGCCAATAGGATTTTATTATGAAGCAGTTGTATTTCTCTTTGACGCATTGACTCGCACATTATTCTTGCTAGCAAAGCACCACGCCTGGATAAGGAATGTTCTAACATTTCCATTCTTTCAACAACATTCCTGGAGTGAGGTCCTCTTCTTGAAGCTTTTTTGTCACTTGAAAAGGAAGCTTAAGAAGGTCTTCCAGTTCTTCAAGTTGAATCCATTGTGCTTCTGAAAAACTGACATCTGGGTTTGCCATATCGATAAGAATAGGCTTCAATTCAACAAGCCGTTTTACCATGTTGTAAGTACTACCCCAGCGAGTTACTTGGTCTAATATGGCTCCTTTTCCAGCTCTTCCTTTAAGAATGTCATCAATTTTCGGAGTTCTTGCTGAAATAGCAACTCTTATGACTTTTGCTATCAGATAACTGGAATGATACTCTTTAAGAGCATCGTTTACTGCAAGTCGGTGTGTATGAACACAGCAACGCTGGTGTTTAATTTCTGAAATGCAGGCTGCTACATCACCAAATGCATCCAATGAATTTGGTGCCTCCTCAAATCCTTCAAAGAAATTAAAATCCTCTTGCTTCTCTGTTAAGTCATCCCAGTCAATTGGCTGTCTACTGTGACTTGGCCCAGGTTGTTCTTCCTGAATTTCTGCTGCACATTCTTCTGTAACACTAGAATCTTCTCTGTCATTCATTTTTTTTTACCATACTCAGCATGTTAGACGCATTATCTTTGACAATGCATAATACATGGTCTTTCTGAATGCCAAAGTCTTGCAACACTTCTTTTACCAATTGCTTTAAGAAGTTACTGGAATGTTGGGCTTCAGTGTCTTTAATGGCCAAGGTTTTAGTCATATTTTTCCCTTAATCCACATACCTAACATTAACAGCAAAATAATTAACACGATGGTGTGTGCATGCATCCATTTTCAAGTATACAAACTTATTGCTTAGTTTTCTCTTTAGCTGTTCTTTTTTTTGGCTCTCATATTCACCAATTATTAATTTCTTTATGGAATCTCTGTTTAGAGCCACTCCTAATTTTCGTGCCACTTCACCAATCAGTGCTAACACTTCAGGCCGAGAAAAGAATCTCAAGGGGATGCTGTTGAGAACAATAATCTTAACGATGTTCCTTTTTAATTCAGCTGGAGCCATTGAGATTGTCACTTTATTACTAACAAAACAACTTGTAAGAGATGCTGTGGTAGGGTTCTTTTCAGTAATCAAAGTTTTAGATTTTGATGTGGTTGGTGTATTAGATGAGCCTTTGTCTTTCTATTGAACAAGTTTAAAGATGCTAGGATGACAGCGCTCCAAATGTCTTTTTAAGTTAGAAGCACGAGTAGGAGCATGGCCGTTGATAGTACCACCACCAGAAGCACTAATTTCAACACCACAAGTTGTTTCTTCATCGTCTCGGATTGTTATGCACTGACATACATAATGCTTGAAATCACTGGTTAAGTTAAAATGGTCAAATACGGCAGATTTACGTTTTGAAGCCATCTTGTGGTTGCATCAAGTTTTGTAACTAATTTTCAAAATTATATATTTCTGTAAATCTGCCAAAAAAAAAAAAAATGTTTAATTCAAAATGTAAAAATTGTTTGCTTTATTTCAGTAATCAATTTCTGTAAACCTATAAAAACGTAAATAAATACATATGTAGGGTTTTTGAGATTCTTCCACATACCAGTATTAGGGTAGGTCGATTTTAAATCAACTTGCCTAGACTCGGGAAAGTTGTATATTCGGCTCATTGCATGGAAAGTGGTCCAAAATTAAAGAATTTTGAATCCGATATTTTCTAACATTGTTATGTTTTTCTAAACGATAACACATTAAACTACAAAGAAAAAAGATATTTAAATTCTGATCTTTTATGTTGACTGCGCTGAGGCTATAAACATCAGCTATTTATTGAAGTCAGAAAATTTTCAGGCATTCATTTTTACTAATAAATAACATAGAATTATGTTTAACTAGCGAGGGTACCCAGCGCTTCCCGGGTGTTTAGAGGTGGGGGGTAAATCAAAACAAAATGGACAATAAAGAATATGCGAACGTAATAATCCTGTTTAAATATAACTTTTTTTAAATCGGAAAAACAAACAAAACAACAAAAAAAAAAGCGAACATGATGCAGAATAAAGAATAAGAGAACGGAAATGTTTAAATGTTAAAACTTATTTGTAAGAAAAACAAAAACAAAAACAAAAATCTAGCATATTTCTATTAACGAAAAATGTGATAAACTACCGAAAATGAAGGAAAAGAAAAATCACTGGGATGCACTGTTTCAGCGATAATCAGCTATTTTTGTTTAGATTAGTTAATCATATACAAGTTGTCACATGGTGGCAACACAAATTGATTTATACCCATTTTTTGGGGATAAGATTGTAATTCCGGATCGATCCTGGACTAATCAAATTGCCAAATTCCATTCAGGAACTGGATAACTTTCGGATTACAATCTGATTGTTATCCACAGTGATCTCACTCAAAGACAGACTTTTTATTGATCATGTGTGACGTCACAACCAAAGCGAAAAAAGCTGTCCAGACAAGATTTGCAGTGATCCGATAAACTAAAATATCTTGATGAAGTAGAAGCATTGCAGGACAGTACAAAATATGATATATCTCAAAAAATAAGAACAAGACATTATAAAAACTGCTAAATTGTGCAACTGATAAAACCAAACAGGAAAACCATTAAAAAAAAATTGGGGGGGGGCTTAAGGGGTCGGAGTCGGATAAAAAATTCCGACTCCAACTCCGACTCCGACTCCTAGTACATTTAGAAATCCGACTCCGACTCCGACTCCGCAACCCTGGTCTTGAGTTTAACGATGTTTTGACATTGTCCGAAATACCTTAGCTCGATTTGTTTACGCAAAGAGCATCGCTTTAAACGCTAATGGTAATTCGTGCATCACTTCTGAATATGCTCAACTCAAGATGAGGAGCATTAGTAATAATATTTAGTAAAAAATAGTGATATTTACAACTGGAAATAAAAATAGGTTTAAAACTCCCAAAATTCGTTTTAAAACTGTCCGCCAGGACTTGTGGCGCAGTGGTTAGAATACTTGAAAAAAATAATTGTATAAGTGAGTATCTTTTTAAGGCTCAATTCTCCGTGTGACCATGAAATACAATTGCGTATTACATAGGCTGGCGGAAAAAGAGCATGGTACACCCGTAAAGTAAATAAAGGGTTCCGTTTGAAATTTCATATAAATTCCCGAGTTCGACCGAAACGTTGTGAAAATGACATTTAAGTTGAGAACCGTAGTTTTAAGAATCCTTTTTTTTTTTTTTTACAGTGATCACCACTTATCAAGGCCCGGAAGCCACTCAGGGATAAGGGTTATATATAAAATCAATTTGTCCAGAAATAAATGAGATTTGCCTTCAGAAATCCTTTGTTCCAGATGCGATGATCGGCACGTCACAAAGCACGAGTGAAGTATATACAAGGTACGTTCGGTTTCGTTTTTATAAACACTCCACATTGTTGATGTTCCGTAATTGAAAACTTTTGAAATTTGGAAATATTCAGAACTATACATTTTTGTTTATTTGAAGGTTTAGTTGTTTCTAGTATTGGTCTAGTTCTAGGAGGTTCACTCTCTTTAATTTTTCCCTTTAAGAAGAAGTTAGTTTATTTTGCTAATCGTCTGCGGCGTCTTTACCGGAGAATGACGATTGGACTACCAGCCAGAATACTCTTCCTCTCGGACTCTGGCTTTTTAGATTTTTCTTTCTGACCCTTGTGTCACATTATCGCAGGAGAGGAACAAATAACTTCTCCCTCTAAAAGGCTGTCATTTCGAACCGATTACTGCTTAGAAGTTGCCTTAAGTCCTTGCAGAAAATAGTATGCCAGTCATAAAACAGAATCGTGCAGTTTCGCCTCTCTCGTCCATAAACACATCAATGTGTACGCGTTTTTTTTTTTTCCTTTTTTAAGATTGTTAAATATAATTATCTGGATTTCATAGCTTTATTCGCATCTTCGACTAAACACATCGCATATTTTATGCCATGTTTATATAATTTACGCCTCTATTTACATTTTGTTATTCTTAGTTTTAAAAAATGAAGAAAAGAGAAAAGGTGAAAAAGCGTGCGATAAGCCGAGGTTTCCTTTCACTACTCCACACGGACGTTTCGTATTGCCACACGGCGGGGACAATTAGGCATAAAGGACGTTATTCTAGAACCAGTGTTGGACTTGAAGACCTCCCAGCTTGAACTGTTGAAGGGCTTTCTGGCTTGGAAGTTATATGGTAGACGGGAGGTGGGACGGAATATCTGGTACGGAATTAAATGGGTTGCGGCCGGCCGGGTTACACCCCCGACCCTCTCCCGTAGTACAATGATGATGTAATACAAATCGTGTTCATGGGCAGAAAATTGAGGGTGACAGGTTTTAATATAAACCGAGATTGAAAAAATGTATTTTTATATTTCAGCATTAATAAACACAAACAGAGTGAGAGATAGATAGATAGATAGATAGATAGAGAGAGAGCGAGAGAGAGAGAGAGAGAGAGAGAGAGAGAGAGAAAGATAAAGAAAGAGAAAACGGCAATGAGCAATATATATATATATCTGTGTGTGTGTGGGGGTGTGTGTGCATGTGTGTGTGATAGTGGATTAAAATATTTATATATATGTGATAGGGGAGTAAAAATTATGAGAGATTCTTTAAATGGTGACTAAATAAAAAAACTCAACATACCTTGTCTATCATATATATATATATATATATATATATATATATATATATATATATATATATATATATATATATATATATATATATATACTAGCATGGGTGACCGGCGTTGCCCGAGTGTTTTGAGGTGTATGCTGAGCAAAAAACAAAACAAAACAAAAAAAAGGTCAATTTTTTAAACTTTGACCCCTATTATGACCCCTTAAAATTTACTGTTTAGGTCTCAAGTAAAGTCATTAAGTTAGATCCATGTCCAAGGAACCTATATCTAAAACTTCACGTGTTTAGACCCAAAATTGTAGGAGGTGTTTGGTAGAGTTCTCAAAGGTCAAATCGTTGAACTTTGACCCATTATTCGCCAAATTTCTGTCTGAAAACCAATTACATCGATTTCCCCAAATCTCAGTACCCTGTATATCAAATTTCGAATCTGTAGGCTAAAAATTGACATTTAATGCGTAGGGAAACACACACACACACACACACACACACACACACACACACACACACACACACAGACACGTTCACTTTTATATATAGATAGTAATGGGTGCCCGGCGTTGCCCGGGTGTTTGGAGATGTATGCTTAGCAAAAATAAAGTAATTTTTTTTAACTTTGACCCCTATTATGACCCCTTAAAATTCATTGTTTTCGGCTCAAATCAAGTTATTAAGTTAGATCCATGTTCAAGGAACCTATATCTAAAATTTCAAGTGTTTAGACCCAAAATTGTAGGAGTTTGGTAGAGTTCTCAAAGATCAAATCGTTGAACTTTTACCCTTTAATCGCCAAATTTTCTGGCCGAAAACCGATTACATCGATTTTTCCAAATCTCAGTACCCTGTATATCAAATTTCGAGTCTTTAGGCTTAAAATTGACAGAGTTATTGCGTAGGGAAATGTACACAGACACAAACACAGACAGAAGTACGGAAAAGAAATCAAGACTTTAAATAAAAATTTATAACTCACTTGCACGTTTCAGCTGACATTAAACTTTGCTTTTTTGATTTACCATCCAGTGAGTTTTCATGAACTCTGACCCTTCTATATCCGGTTTGTGCCCCCCTCCTTTTTTCCTACTTTCACATGTTTTAACCGACATGAACTTTTTTTTTTTTTTTGCAATTCATGACTAACCATCATAAAGTGCTGTTTCATTTAATGGCATAATAAACAAATGCTTAACTCGGTAATAATAATAATAATAATAATTTTCTAATTTCTTTCCTTCCCAGGATATATATATATATATATATATATATATATATATATATATATATATATATATATATATATAATCAAGCAAGGCAATATGAATGAAACCTTTTCCTAATAAAAGCAAAAAAATATAAATATAATTATTTATATATTAATCCCAACCAAATAAAAAAGCTCAATAAAAACACAATATGGCGTAAGACCATAAATAAAAATGTACAAGTATCATTGTTTGACAGAATACTCCAAAAACAATTTTCAAGAAATCCTTATTCTACTGAGTTTCAAAGAAGCTATTCTTAAATATTTTTGGTGCTAATGCACTTATTGATCCGGGCTATTTTTTTAAAAATCGTATTTCCAAGTTTAATTAAAGTTTTATTATATGTTTTTTTTTTTTATTTAATTGTAAGGTTAAAGTACAGAATAGGCACAAAACACCCTCCCCTCCCTATGTTAAGAATGGCTTTTTAAATAATTACGTTATTATTTCAGCACGGATCAATAAGTGCATAAGTACCATATTTTTAAAGGGACTTGACAACTATAATTATAATTAATAATTATTCTTACACCTATTCTTACACCACTAGTGTTTCAGGCTTACACAATCATCAGTGTAGGAAGTGACAATTACTGCCAGCCAGGAGATTCGAAACAGACAGACGAACACACACACGAACGCATACACAATCATATATATAAGAATATGCCTATATATATTGTTGATAATCAGATCTTGAGAATTTTTTTAACTCTAAAATATGTATAAGTTCCACCCCACATCTTCGAAGTCGGCTTGAAAGTCAAAACAAAGTGTACCTAGATACACTGAAGAGTGTCGTGATCCCCTGGTGCAATCATGTAGCCGCTGGCAAACCCTGGGTGTGGCAGCAAGATTCGGCGCCGGCCCAAACGTCTAAAAAGACCAAGGCTAGGCTTCAGAAGGAGTGCTACGACTGTGTACCCTTTTCTCACTATTTATTATATTTTTATGATATAACTTCCTTAAGATATTTATTATAATTGTATGATACAACTTCCTTAAGATATTTATTATAATTGTATGACACAACTTCCTTAAGATATTTATTATAATTGTATTATACAGATTCCTTAAGATATTTATTATAATTGTATGATATAACTTCCTTAAGATATTTATTATAATTGTATGATACAAATTCCTAAAGATACTTATTATAACTGTATGATACAAATTCCTTAAGATATTTATTATAATTGTATGATACAAATTCCTTAAGATATTTATTATAATTGTATGATATAAATTCCTTAATATATTTATTATAATTGTATGACACAACTTCCTTAAGATATTTATTATAATTGTATGATATAAATTGCTAAAGATATTTATTATAATTGTATGACACAACTTCCTTAAGATATTTATTATAATTGTATGATACAAATTCCTAAATATATATATTATAATTGTATGACACAACTTCCTAAAGAAATTAATTATAATTGTATGATACAAATTCCTTAAGATATTTATTATAATTGTATGATATAACTTCCTTAAGATATTTATTATAATTGTATGATACAAATTCCTTAGGATATTTATTATAATTGTATGATACAAATCCTTTAGATATTTATTATAATTGTATGATATAAATTCCTTAAGATATTTATTATAATTGTATGATACAAATTCCTTAAGATATTTATTATAATTGTATGATATAACTTCCTTAAGATATTTATCATAATTGTATGATATAAATTCCTTAAGATATTTATTATAATTGTATGATACAAATCCCTTAAGATATTTATTATAATTGTATGATATAACTTCCTTAAGATATTTATTATAATTGTATGATAAAAATTCCTTAAGATATTTATTATAATTGTATGATACAAATTCCTTAAGATATTTATTATAATTGTATGATACAAATTCCTTAAGATATTTATTATAATTGTATGATACAAATTCTTAAAGATATTTATTATAATTGTATGATACAAATTCCTTAAGATATTTATTATAATTGTATGACATAAATTCCTTAAGATATTTATTATAATTGTATGATACAAATTCCTTAAGATATTTATTATAATTGTATGATACAAATTCCTTAAGATGTTTATTATAATTGTATGATACAAATTCCTTAAGATATTTATAGTAATTGTATGATATAAATCCCTTAAGATATTTATTATAATTGTATGATACAGATGCTTTAAGATATTCATTATAATTGTATGATACAAATTCCTTAAGATATTTATTATAATTGTATGATATAACTTCCTTAAGATATTTATTATAATTGTATGATACAAATTCCTTAAGATACTTATTATAATTGTATGACACAACTTCCTGAAGATATTTATTATAATTGTATGATACAAATTCCTTAAGATATTTACTATAATTGTATGATATAAATTCCTTAATATATTTATTATAATTGTATGACACAACTTCCTTAAGATATTTATTATAATTGTATGATATAAATTCCTTAAGATATTTATTATAATTGTATGACACAACTTCCTTAAGATATTTATTATAATTGTATGACACAACTTCCTTAAGAAATTTATTATAATTGTATGATACAAATTCCTTAAGATATTTATTATAATTGTATGATATAACTTCCTTAAGATATTTATTATAATTGTATGATATAACTTCCTTAAGATATTTATTATAATTGTATGATACAAATCCTTTACATATTTATTATAATTGTATGACACAACTTCCTTAAGATATTTATTATAATTGTATGATACAAATTCCTTAAGATATTTGTTATAATTGTATGATATAAATTCCTTAAGATATTTATTATAAGTGTATGATACAAATTCCTTAAGATATTTATTATAATTGTATGATATAAATTCTTTAAGATATTTATTATAATTGTATGACACAACTTCCTTAAGATATTTATTATAATTGTATGATACAGATTCCTTAAGATATTTATTATAATTGTATGCCACAACTTCCTTAAGATATTTATTATAATTGTATGATACAAATTCCTTAAGATATTTATTATAATTGTATGATACAAATCCTTTAGATATTTATTATAATTGTATGATATAAATTCCTTAAGATATTTATTATAATTGTATGATACAAATTCCTAAAGATATTTGTTATAATTGTATGATACAAATGCTTTAAGATATTTATTATAATTGTATGATACAAATTCCTTAAGATATTTATTATAATTGTATGATATAACTTCCTTAAGATATTTATCATAATTGTATGATAAAAATTCCTTAAGATATTTATTATAATTGTATGATATAACTTCCTGAAGATATTTATTATAATTGTATGATATAACTTCCTTAAGATATTTATTATAATTGTATGACACAACTTCCTTAAGATATTTATTATAATTGTATGATATAAATTCCTTAAGATATTTATTATAATTGTATGATATAAATCCCTTAAGATATTTATTATAATTGTATGATACAAATGCCTTAAGATATTTATTATAATTGTATGATACAAATTCCTTAAGATATTTATTATCATTGTATGATACAAATTCTTTAAGATATTTATTATAATTGTATGACACAACTTCCTTAAGATATTTATTATAATTGTATGATACAGATTCCTTAAGATATTTATTATAATTGTATGACACAACTTCCTTAAGATATTTATTATAATTGTATGATACAAATTCCTTAAGATATTTATTATAATTGTATGATACAAATCCTTTAGATATTTATTATAATTGTATGATATAAATTCCTTAAGATATTTATTATAATTGTATGATAAAAATTTCTTAAGATATTTGTTATAATTGTATGATACAAATGCTTTAAGATATTTATTATAATTGTATGATACAAATTCCTTAAGATATTTATTATAATTGTATGATATAACTTCCTTAAGATATTTATCATAATTGTATGATAAAAATTCCTTAAGATATTTATTATAATTGTATGATATAACTTCCTGAAGATATTTATTATAATTGTATGATATAACTTCCTTAAGATATTTATTATAATTGTATGACACAACTTCCTTAAGATATTTATTATAATTGTATGATATAAATTCCTTAAGATATTTATTATAATTGTATGATATAAATCCCTTAAGATATTTATTATAATTGTATGATACAAATGCTTTAAGATATTTATTATAATTGTATGATACAAATTCCTTAAGATATTTATTATCATTATATGATACAAATTCCTTAAGATATTTATTATAATTGTATGATATAAATCCCTTAAGATATTTATTATAATTGTATAATACAAATGCTTTAAGATATTTATTATAATTGTATGATAACAAATTCCTTAAGATATTTATTATAATTGTATGATACAAATTCCTTAAGATATTTATTATAATTGTATGATACAAATTCCTTAAGATATTTATTATAATTGTATGATACAAATTCCTTAAGATATTTGTTATAATTGTATGATATAAATTCCTTAAGATATTTATTATAATTGTATGATACAAATTCCTTAAGATATTTATTATAATTGTATGATATAAATTCCTTAAGATATTTATTATAATTGTATGATATAACTTCCTTAAGATATTTATTATAATTGTATGATACAAATTCCTTAAGCTATTTATTATAATTGTATGATACAAATTCCTTAAGATATTTATTATAATTGTATGATATAAATTCTTTAAGATATTTATTATAATTGTATGACACAACTTCCTTAAGATATTTATTATAATTGTATGATACAGATTCCTTAAGATATTTATTATAATTGTATGACACAACTTCCTTAAGATATTTATTATAATTGTATGATACAAATTCCTTAAGATATTTATTATAATTGTATGATACAAATCCTTTAGATATTTATTATAATTGTATGATATAAATTCCTTAAGATATTTATTATAATTGTATGATACAAATTCCTTAAGATATTTGTTATAATTGTATGATACAAATGCTTTAAGATATTTATTATAATTGTATGATACAAATTCCTTAAGATATTTATTATAATTGTATGATATAACTTCCTTAAGATATTTATCATAATTGTATGATAAAAATTCCTTAAGATATTTATTATAATTGTATGATATAACTTCCTGAAGATATTTATTATAATTGTATGATATAACTTCCTTAAGATATTTATTATAATTGTATGACACAACTTCCTTAAGATATTTATTATAATTGTATGATATAAATTCCTTAAGATATTTATTATAATTGTATGATATAAATCCCTTAAGATATTTATTATAATTGTATGATACAAATGCTTTAAGATATTTATTATAATTGTATGATACAAATTCCTTAAGATATTTATTATCATTGTATGATACAAATTCCTTAAGATATTTATTATAATTGTATGATATAAATCCCTTAAGATATTTATTATAATTGTATAATACAAATCCCTTAAGATATTTATTATAATTGTATGATACAAATTCCTTAAGATATTTATTATAATTGTATGATACAAATTCCTTAAGATATTTATTATAATTGTATGATACAAATTCCTTACGATGTTTATTATAATTGTATGATACAAATTCCTTAAGATATTCATTATAATTGTATGACACAACTTCCTTAAGATATTTATTATAATTGTATGATACAAATTCCTTAAGATATTTATTATAATTGTATGACACAACTTCATTAAGATATTTATTATAAGTGTATGATACAAATTCCTTAAGATATTTATTATAATTGTATGATACAAATTCCTTAAGCTATTTATTATAATTGTATGATACAAATTCCTTAAGATATTTATTATAAGTGTATGATACAAATTCCTTAAGATATTTATTATAAGTGTATGATACAAATTCCTTAAGATATTTATTATAATTGTATGATATAAATTCCTTAAGATATTTATTATAATTGTATGACACAAATTCCTTAAGATATTTATAATAATTGTATGATATAAATTACTTAAGATATTTATTATAATTGTATGATACAAATTCCTTAAGATATTTATTATAATTGTAGGATACAAATTCCTTAAGATATTTATTATGATTTTAAAAATTGTTACTGACAGACTCCATTCACACGAGATGTGAATATTTAGAGTGTGCATCAATATAGCTATAAAGTTGCATTATTTTGCACTCTGGCATTGATATTACAAGCTTACTTTTTCAATTTATAAATTATTAAAACGAATTCTAAGTATACTCAATTTGGAGTAAGATTCATTAGTAAAATAATAAAATGCATAGACATCACTAATATTGTTTCCTTAGAAATTTGTAAACTGCATATATTTTTTATGAATTATGGCAAGATTATTCTAAGCAACAAGGTTAGTAACTTGGGGAAAATTATCTATTTGTTTTGTAAATTTTCTCATTCAGTGCGATGCCACCAAAATCATATTGAAAAAGAAATACCATTAAAATTTAAAACTTTGCTGAAACGGTAGTTTTAATATATATATATATATATATATATATATATATATATATATATATATATATATATATATATATATATATATAGTTTTAATATAGAAGTCTCGAAATAAAGTTGATGAACACATAACTCGGTTTGTTCCTTTTTATTTATCGCTCTCTATATTCATATATATATATATATATATATATATATATACACACACATATATATATATATACATATACATATATGTACATATGCATATATATACACAAACATACATACATGAATATATATATATATATATATATATATATATATATATATATATATATATATATATATATATATATATATATATATACATACATACATACAGTGCCGGCAAAAAGAAAGTTTGCAATAGTATTTTTTTCAAAAACTGCAAATTTAAGCTAAATTTAATGTAACTGTTTAAACAACCTATACCTCATTTGATTCGCCTTTTATTCCTCTATAATTTTACCTGTTCATATTTGGCTTTTAAATGAAATATTCTAGCGTTCACGTCAATTTAAAAAATAACTTCAAACTGAGAAGGCAAAAAGAAAAACCGCAGCAACAAATTCGCTTAAAACCAGATTAATTTATCGCCCCTAAATCAGTTTAAAATATTCACCAACAGGCAACAAAGCATCTCTAATCGTAATTGTTGTTGTTCCAGGTTATACAACGTAACATTTAGTTCATATGCCATGACTTTCTCTTAGTGATTGTCAGGAGCTCATTAATCTCCACCTTTCTAGTTTATCAAATCGAGAAATCGGTCACAAATTGAAAGGTGATGAGAAAACGGTACGAAAGACTGTGCAAAAGCACCAAAATACCAACAGTGTTCGTGATGCTCCTAAATGTGGTCGTACTAGAGTTATTTCTAACGAGGAAGACAATGCTATCAAGATCTGCAGCCTAAGAAACAGATTTGAAACGGCTCCCCAAATCCAACAACAGTGCAATCTTGTTTAAAAGTGGCCTCTTTCTACTGTCAAGAACAGATTAAATGAATTTAATTTGTGAGTATATGTTGCAAGACGCAAGCCAATGATTTCTGTAAAGAACAGAAAGCACTGTCTGGACTTCGTCAGATCAAAATAAGACTATGACTCTTCATATTGGTCAAAACTGCTTTTTAGCGACGAAAGCAAGTTCAGTAGGCTAAGCAGTGATGGTAGGCAGTACGTCCGTCGGAGGAAAGACGAAGAATTTAATCCTAGGTGCTCAGTTTCAACGGTGAAAGGTGGTGGAGGTTCAGTTTTGGTGTGGGGCATTATTAGTACTAATGGTCACGGGCCTATAGTTCGCTTGCAAGGTCGAATTCTAACAAGTACATTAATATGTTGACAGTATTTTCTACCCTACTTTGGTCGGAATTTGGATGATAATCCCATTTCATGCTGGATAATGCTCCCATTAACACAGCTGGCAATGTCAAGAGGTTCCTTGAATAGCATGATATTCCGTGTTTGGATTGGCCTGCACAATATCCAGACATCAATTCTATCGAAAACGTATGGCATTACATCAAGCAACAGCTACGAAATGATAAAATCTCAAATTTGAACAAAAATTAAAGAAAAGTGGGATGCAGTCTAATTCAAGGAATTCCCAAAAGATTGCAGGCTGTCAAATTGCAGAAGGGCTATGCTACTAAATATTAACTAGTTCATTGTGTTCCTGTTTATTTGTGTTGCATTAATGTCTTAAAGTTACATTTAAATAACATTTTCCATTGTGCGGACTTTATTTTTGCCTCCTCAATTTGAAGTTATTTTTTTCAATTGACGTGAACACTAGAATGTTTAAATTAAAAGTCAAATATGAACAGATTCATATTTCCCCAAAGAGAAACAATGCGTTTGATGTTTCCTTTTGCCGGCACAAAGAAGGTTGACGCACCGCAATAGAGACAGACTCCAAAATCTTTAAATGGTTTCTCGACTCCGCTCTATGTAGAACCTCGAACCATTCTATTTTATATCTATCGGCACAGCACGGGTTGTCAACCAACTGCTGGCCAATAGCAGAGTCCAAGGCTGCAGAAGGAGGGAGACCACCAGACCCCATCACGGAGGTTTGCGGATATATATATATATATATATATATATATATATATATATATATATATATATATATATATATATATATATATATATATATATATATATATACTCCAACTCTCGCAAACCTCGCAAAAACCTCTTGTCTTGATGGAGGGGAATCTAAACTTGCTGCTAGGGTTTCAAATGATCTGAAATAGCAAGGGGAGACTTGATTCCAAATATTTCTCATATGTTATATCTCCCACCTTTTGGAAGTGGAGTACGATTATGAATATCTCCAGTATCAAATAATCCTTATATACTGTGAAATTTACTTTATGTATGAAAATCGAAAAGATGAGAAATATTTGAAACGAAACCTCTCTCTTGCTGTTACTTCAGAACATTTGAAACCATAGCAGAGGTTTTTGTCATTCATAAGCAAAACTAGGAAAACAAATGACTATGATCGTAACATTTTATAGCTGTAAAAAAGGGGGCCAAAATTAGGCTCTGGATGATGGATGATCGCCTTCATGTGCAACATTAAGGGCAAATCTCACATATCTTACTACACAATTCAGGTCATTACCTTTCCAACGAGCTTTCATAGATATTTTGAAGATTATAATACTATTCTATTGTTAAAGTTTTATGACAATTGGTAAAAAACCCCTATATTTTCGAACTAATAAAATCTCTAAATTTGTTTACATAGGTTAGCTTTAGCGTTGTTGCTTTGGGATTAATTTTGCATTGGTCAATTTTTTTGCTTGCTTGTCTCCTATGTGGCGTTGCCGGGCCACTAATATATATATATATATATATATATATATATATATATATATATATATATATATATATATATATATATATATAGAGAGAGAGAGAGAGAGAGAGAGATGTTATGTATTTGTTTTGAATTCAACTATTTTTACGAAAGTGCATTTTTACCTAAATGCGGGTTGGGAACACTTTTCCTTTTACCAATTTGGTAACCCCAAATGAGGAGCCGTATAAATATTGTTTCTAAAATATAGTTATCCACTGACACGTGTTTCATCGTCTACGACTCATCAGAGTAACTGAATCCCGCGAGATTCGAAATCAGGACACCATGGTAAGAAGCCTAAATTCCTACCACTGGACCATCTCGCACAACTGTTTGGATATATCCCGACATAACATCTACGTAAATCGTGATATATCATTGCGAAATAGTCCAGTAGTGGGAGTTTAGACTTCTACCATATGGTCCCGATTTCGAATCTAGCTAGATTCAGCCATTCTGATGAGTCGTAGCGACGAAACACGTATCAGTGGATAATTATATATATACAAGAATAAAAAAGCATTGGAAATGCAAAAGGATATAGGGATGGTATGCCAAAAAGTATACAAACAAGATAGCTATGAATGGCTAGGCACATGGAAATAGAATTGCATCCAAAGTATAGCCCTATAGCTTTTCTCCAATCTTCATTCCGTGCCATCATTACGGTTGTAAAAAGCTATAGGGCTATACTTTGGATGCAATTCTATTTCCATGTGCCTAGCCATTCATAGCTATCTTGTTTGTATACTTTTTGGCATACCATCCCTATATCCTTTTGCATTTCCAATGCTTTTTAATTCTTGTTAATTAGTATTTTTACTTACAGTCTTATTTTTAAACTTACATTCATGATAGTATTGTCTTTTTTAGGAGACGGCTCATTGCCGCCTCCATTAGTAGCAGGTCGCTTCCTGCTGGGTTTTAGGTCTTTGGGTTTTGGGCCTTAGGAGTTGTCTCTTGGTCCTCCATCGGTTCTATATTACATAGAGAGTGCTACCGCCTCTCTGATAAAACAGTTAGAGTATTATAAAGTTCTAAAATGTTCATACCTTCACTATTAAATTTTTCTTGGTTCATTCTTTGGCGTTTTGGCAAAGATTTGGCAGTTTTTGATATTTATATTTATAATAGTTTGTGCATGAGGCAGCTTTTTTCCCCTTGGGATCCCTGTTATACCGTGCTTTTGAGTCAGCACGTGAGGCAGCCTTCTTTTTTTCTGGTTCTTTGTTATACAGAGCACGCGAGGCAGTTTTTCCCCTCGGGATCCCTGTTATACCGTGCTTTTGAATCAGCACGTGAGGCAGTCTTCTTTGCCTCAGGATTTGCATGATACTTAATTTTTATTCTTTCAGCATTTTTCTGATAGTATTACTTTTGCTCAGATAATACCTTGACTTTGTTTTTTTCATAGTCTATATTTCTCTGAGCTTTTTTACTACGTGCTGACTTTGGCATTTTTTATTAAATGTAAACATATAACACTTATGTGTATCTTACTATAATATCACTTATCTTATATCAAGACAACTCTCGTAGAATTGAGATACTGCCCCGTCACCAATAGTTAAAGTGTGGAACGGTATATACACCAATAGTGTAGTTGTTATCTTTATGTGAAGTCCTAATCAGTGACAGTGTGAGGTTACTTGGTTAATTTATTGTAGTTTATTTTAGAAAACTTACTTGTTTTTATTAGTAGATTGTGTATAGTAGCCACAATATCTAGTTATTTTTGTGGCTAGGGCTTGGATTTTGATTCTTTTTGGTCAGCTTCCAGTGAGTTCTTAGAAGATGACTTTCTTGCAGTTTCTTTTGCGGTTAATTTAACTTATTTCCTTTGGCGTTTGGTGGGTTCTTAGAAGAACTGGTCTGATCTACTTTTCTTAGCGAGCGAAGAGATTCAGCTGCATTTAACAATGGTTGCTATAGTGTATTTTTGCGCATGCGTGAGAATTTCAAGTTTCCTCCTTATTTTTCAATAGTTTGACAGTAGTCATGTGTCTTTCTGCCAAGAGCGACAAACGTCAGTGTTATCCGTGATCGTATAGAGGTTAGGACTCCACGTTGTGGCCGTGCTAACCTAGGTTCGAATCCTGGTCACAGCATTGACATTTCGTACATATTTTACAGTCCAAAATCTGAAGAATTGTTTGTTTTTTCACATAGTTTTTTTGACGTCGTACTTGCTGATAGGTTACTCTTATAACAATTTTGATCAACTAAGATAAAGATTTCGTGGTTTCATTAACGCTGGTGGGTTACTGTTTAAAGAAAAAACCTTAACGTTCACCTCAAATATTCAGCGTCGAAGAAATATAGGCCACTGGCAAACTGGAACGTCTGTGAGCATCCGGTGTATTATTTGGAGCTGTCCCTTTTGAGAGAAGTTCCGTGTTCGAAGTGGTCTGTCTACATTGGGTATATAGTGTTTAAAACTTGTTATTACACGTAATCTTATTTAATTATGGAGTTAGCTAAAAAGCGATGGGTCACTGCACTTCTCCGTGTAAAGAGCAGTCGATTGATGCTTGAACTGATGTCAGAGACCGTTCGTACACCGAGATACATCGTCTCAAAAGAAAGAAGAAAGAAGAATAAGAAAGAAGAAAGAAGAAAGAAGAACAATTGGCCATTTTTGTACCCTTTTTTTTTTTGCTCTCTTTTGACATTTTAACCGACGTTCTGACACTGGCTGGATTCGTAAGACGCTTCTCTATAAGAATATGTGCTTTTTGAAACTTATAAGTTGATTTTAGTTGAGATTTGGATAGTTTTGTTTTGTTGGCGTATATAGGCGTGTACGGGCCATCCCTATATAGAGAGTGCTACCGCCTCTCTGATATATATGTATATATATATATATATATATATATATATATATATATATATATATATATATATATATATATATATATATGCATTCGAAGTAAACCAATCGTTTTCTTTAACAGACCATACTTTAGTCCAATTTGGCTCTCCGACATCCTAGCTCGTCCAATCAACAGAAAATAACTGTTATAGAATTTTTTTTAAAGGAAATCGCCCCAGACAAGGCATGAAGCCATTTAAAGTAGGGAGCCAAAATAATACTTCACGATTTAAAACCACCTAAAAATAAGTGTCAGATGGAGTAGATTCTGATTCGGAAAACATATTTTCACTCCTTTGTCAGAAAGTTCACTCATGTAATGTTAGGACTAAAGGATAAAATACGTCCTTCTGTTTGTCCCCCCATTTCTTGAACGATTATTCTAACAAAGAGTGAAGAATAACTGTTTTCTCGGAATCTATCCACTGTACATTTATCGTTAGCGTGTTGTAGACTTTTTATTATCCAAAGGAGTCACCACTTATCAAGGACTAAAGGTCACTCGAGGATAAGGTTTAATGAGTGTACGGTGGTCACTGAGACAACAGCGTAGTGATCGTTTGTCGTGGAAATTAGAATTTGATTATTTAAGGAGGCAGTTCAATGAGAACTTGTTTACATTGGACTTGAAGACGGCCATTTTGTAGTCAGCTGGAAAGCAGACTGGCGAGACAGAATTTGACAGGCGGGCAGTTCTAGAAAAAAAAACTTTGTTAATGGAATTTATATTAAATTTAGGCGCATTGACGTAGTATTTTCTAACTCCTTACATCAAGTGGCCTCATGCTTTGTCTGGAGCGATTTCAGTAAAAATATTAGTTTATGTTTTTGCCGTATACATTTTGTTTGTAATTAGAATATTATATCAAAAGTGTACGTTTCTCCTTAATTATTATCAAGTCCATTCGACCACTTGTTCTACGTCATGAATTGGCGGAAAAGGTTTTCTTCCTAGGACTGCAAAGGAATGGGGATCGTTACTTGAAAGCCTTTGTAGGAAGGCCGAGCAACGCGGTGCGACCGACGTCATCGGTGCTTTTTTTCCTTGGTGGGTGGCCAACGACCCGGCTGTACGGACCAGTTGCTCTTTCGCACGGAAGGCGACGGGAGGAAACCGTCTCAGACTATCTGCTGGCTCAAGTGATATGTTTATGCTTCTGTCAATGTTGTCTTATATAAACACGGCGTTTTATTTCTCTGTTCGAACATGTGGCATGCTGTATCTTTCGACCCAGCAAACATAACCTCAGTGTAACGAGCTGAATACCCGTTCACTGCGCCCCATTCTCAAGGGAACCAAGTCGCCTCGGAGGCTTTATTCCTCATCTCAAGTTTCCTGATAGTTTTCTATAGGTCAATATTCCACCTAAAGATTTCTAAATATATTTTTTTCTTTTTAATAACGTTTAACCTGATCGCATATTCTGTTTAATAAAACATATTCGTCTTATTTGTTTGTTTTATGGGATAATAGCAAGCCGCCAGGCTTTGCCCGGTAGGAAAATACGCTTAACTATGATATTTCATTTTATGCAGATTTCGTATTTATTATTAGGGCTATGATAACAGAATATTCCTATCATTGTTTTGACTCTCGAGAATATATCCGACACAGTTAGACACAGTTAATCAACTGAGAACAACACCACTCTATATAAAAGCATATAAGATATCAACGGATATACACCCGAGAGTCAAAAGAATGAAAAGAATATGCTGTTGTCCTAGCCCTAGTTATTATAAACTCCCCTACTCATTATTATATTGTAAAGCCAATCCTCTATTGATTATTATATTGTACTCAATATATAGTAATGATTCCAAAAGTTTAAAAATATGACCTGGGTTCAATCAGTTAGAATCAAAACCCAAATATTTAGCGCTCCAATAGTATTCGCTACCATATGACCTGAGGACACGTGGATAGACAACTTTTTAAAAATTAGCACAGTTTAACTTATAAATATAAAAATTAGCACAGTTTAACTTATAAACTTATAAATGTATATATATATATATATATATATATATATATATATATATATATATATATATATATATATATATAACTACTTCATTTACTCACATGAAATTAATTTACGAAAGTATTTATGCGTAAACTTTAAGTATTTACTTCAAAAGTGCTCAATACGTAGATAGAACTAGTTAGTAATTTTTAAAATATATATGGCGATTAAGCTACACTGAATATTCTGCGTTTCATCCACTATATGATTCGTAAGGCTTAGGCGCATAAGCCTGACGAATCCTATAGTGGATGAAACGCAGAATATTCAGTGTAGCTTAATCGCCATATATATTTTATAAATTACTATATATATATATATATATATATATATATATATATATATATATATATATATATATATATATATATATATATATATATATGCATTCGAAGTAAACCATTCGTTTTTTAACAGACCATACTTTTAGTCCAATTTGCCTCTCCGACATCCTAGCTCGTCCAATCAACAGAAAATAACTGTTATAGCATTTTTTAAAGGAAATCGCTCCAGACAAGGCATGAAGCCATTTAAAGTAAGGAGCCAAAATAATACTTCACGATTTAAAACCACCTAAAAATAAGTGTCAGATGGAGTAGATTCTGATTCGGAAAACATATTTTCACCCCTTTGTCAGAAACATCTCACTCATGTAATGGTAATATGCATGCGTAGATAAGAACTTAAAGTCAACTTATGCAAGCTAAGTTCCAATTTTCAAATTTTAACCCTCGTAGCAGCTATTTTTTTTTACCAGCTAAAAACCAATTTGTTCAATGGGTCTGAATCCCCTGTATATCAAGGTTCAAATCTGCTGACCAGAAATTGATAGAGCACTTTAGTAGAGACCGTTCCGCAGACAGATGTCGCTTTTTATATTTTACAAGCAGATGCACCCCCCGGCGTTGCCCGGTATTAAACATAACGTTAAATTGCTTTTTAAAATGAAGTAAAAAAAAAAAAAAAAAGAAATGGAATAGAACTGAGACATGTGCATGCGAGCATTGTTTTTTTTTTAAAGTTCACTTTTTGTAAGTAGAGAAAAATACTCAAGCTGATAGTAAATCGAGTACAATAACCATTAGGAGACGCTCTTTAAAAAGTGTTTTCAAACCTATTTATTCTTAACATAAGGAAGCTGTAATGTTTAACGACAGTATATGCGCAGCCGTGAAACAGTTGGCAAACTGATAAAAATCTGATGATCCACAAGTACCACTTTTTCAATGTTGACCCCTTAGCAGCCCTCTTCCTCGGATGAAGACTGATTAAAAAGTTTTTTACATGTCTGATTACGCCATACACTTAATTTTAAATCTTTAAATCAAAAAATTCGTTGGGTATATAAGTTGAGAGTTGTCCTCACATCCCCACATTCTCACATTTATATAAATATAAATATATATTAGGTTATTCGGAAAATTCCGAGCATTTTTATGCACAAAAAAAAGTATAGAAATATCATATTCCAAAAATCATGTAAATTGATCTAGTAGTTTTATTGTTTATAAGGAAATCATTTTAAAGCGATTAATGGGAAGTAGTAGGCATTACAACATAAACATAATAACTGTGAATTATTGTTACGTTATCTCACTTTGTTTCCTGTCATTTTTTTTCTAAATGGCAGATAAACCAGTCGCTCTTGGAATACTCATAAAATTTGATTTTCTTATATAAAAATAAAATTACTTGATCAATTTACATGATTTTTGGAATATGATATTTTTGTTTTGCCACGGGCACATGCATCATATAGATTTTGCATTATTTCTGTTTTTAAATATGGGCAAATTTTGGACAAGAACTACGCAATCTCCTTTAAAAAATGATACAAGATGCCTTTCTTCTAAGCAATTTTTATTTAATGAAAATAGTCATACTTTTTGAAAACTTCCAACTCTTGTGTAAATTTTGTGATATTTTTCTTCAGTTTTTGTCTTCAAACCATCAATAGCAAATTTATAGAAAATGGAAGAGTGTTATCTAATTTAATATCTAATTGGTAGGGCAAAGCCGGAAGACGTGCTAGCAGACGATTATTATGATCGTTAAAATATTTGTAAAAATCGAATGTTATCATAGCGAAATAAATATTTACAAAAAATAATTATGTTAAAATGTTTTAATAGAAAAGAATGTTAGAACACAAACAATAATTTAAAAATGGGCTTGACCTCTAGAGTCTAACGTAGTCTTATGTAGAGATCACTTAAAGTGACGTGGACTTGGGGTAGAGCTTGAAAACCATGCATTAATTTAACGAACGGTAGAAAAACTAGGTAGCGGAACACACGTATATACATACATCATCTATACATTAATAGAATTTATTTTGTGTATCCTGCTTACATCCGAGTGACTGTCGTTTAATTGTTATGGACTCCATTTCTTGTAATAAATAATTTTACCAAGAATTCTTCATAAGTTTTAGTTTTCGGTTTCGATTATAGCTTAAGTAATCTATTTTTTTTATAAAGAATTTTACCAATAATTCTTCATAAATGTTGGTTTCGGTTATAACTGAAGGGACTCTAGTTTACACACACACACACACACACACACACACACACACACACACACACACACACATATATATATGCACCCAAGGAATATGGATGTATTTTATATTTTTGAAATCGCAACTTTATCATATATAAAAATCGATAGAACATTAACTCTATAATAATATATTCGAAATCTGACAGAATTAAAATATCATATTTAAGCATACTTTACGACCGGGCTACGCCGGGCGTCTCTGCTAGCTTAGATAACTTCTTTTGTAGTTTTAACAGAAGAGCTACAATAATATGAGATCGTCTCCATTTACGCTTAACATCCACAGAATACCATTATCAATATATTACATATGAAAGAGTCCACTGTGGAATTTCCACAGGTCCTGCTAGTAGAGATGATTGTAACACATATATGTAAACGTATATAGACTCTATAGATTCATTAGAAGAACACTTTATAGCACATGCACGAGTTTAGACACACATACGTAATTTATACTCACCAGTATACAACAGGAGTAGTTCTACAAAAATTTCAAAATAATTTCTAATTTAACGAATACGATTTAAGTGACGATATCGAATGTATATTTTCAATTCATTTACTTATATAAATATGTCGTTGCTGGTAGAATACGTGTTATGCAAATATACCTTCCTTACACTAATTAGGATTTGTCTCCAAATTGATTCACAACACCGTTAGACAATGTTCCGCAAGTGATCACCACGTGCCAACGATGTCAATATTGCTGAAAAACGGAAGTCATTATTATTTGTGTTGGCCAGAGAATCTTTTACCACTAGGCTTGTTAAACATGGGGGAAAATATTGATAGCACGATCCGGTTCTGAATGCAACTTGCATGATGTCGGCTCGGATACGACGACATGTCGTCCAGGATGCATTGTCTGTGTGTGTTGGCACTTTCGCTGTTCCTTCGCTTGTTAAAGGATGACATGTTAAGATCAAATATTACAGAATGACGCTGGCCCATATCCAATCATCGATCAGCAGTCTTTCTAACTTATTGATTTTTGATCATTTTCCCAAAGAGTAATTTATTGATTCCTAGCTAAGAACAAGGGTTAGGGTTAGGGTTAGGGTTAGGGCAACAGCATTTCATTGTTTTGACTCTCGAGTGTGTATCCGTTGATATCTTATATTTTTTTATTTTTTATTTTTTTGCACAGTGATCACCACTTATCAAGGCCCGGAAGCCACTCAGGGATAAGGGTTATTGCAAGTACATTACGTTAGTGTGGAGATTTGATGAAGTGTTTACTTAAGGGGGGCGGTTCATTAGGAATTTGTTAACATTGGACTTGAAGACATCCAAGTTGTAATCCGGTGGGAAGCAGGCAGACGGAACAGAGTTCCACAGGCGTGCAGTTCTAAGAAAGAAGCTTTGTTCATGGAATCCGCGTTTTGATTTAAGCACAGATATAGAGTGGGGGAAATTTTTCACAGTGGATTCAGCTAGACGGGTGTTTTTCGTAAAAGATTGGCGAGGGGGGACCAGAGATTGGAGTTCAGACGAGCACCTGCCATGGAAATAACGATAAAACAAGGATTGGCTCGCAACGTCTCTTCTGTGGTATATTATATGCTTTTATATAGAGTGATGTGCTTCTGTGTCGGATATATATATATATATATAATATATATATATATATATATATATATATATATATATATATATATATATATATATATATACTCGAGAGTCAAAACAATGAAAAGAATATGCTGTTGTAATAGCCTTGCTAAGAACGCAAGTAAAACCGTTTCCTGTTCAGCAACGCCGTAAGATCTCGACAGTGAAAAAAATGTCTGTATCACCTAAACAAGGCCAATAGAACCGAAAATTTGCTATCAAATAATAAACAAAAACAAAAACAAAATATAAAGCAAACAAATAATTCATTCATTTGAAAAAAAAAAAAATCGGCATCTGGTTTCTTAATAGGTTTTCAGATGAATTTTAATATAAAAATTTGATGCCTCCTTTCTGCCTCTAAAGACAATGGACACCCCTATAAAGACTGTGTGTGTAATTGTGAGACAAAGAATGCGCAATCCTCAACCACACCTTTCCTGAATCGGTACTGCTTGGGTCCAGTAGCAAGGAGAGGCCCGAGACTGATTGGAAACAATGCCGAGATAAGCGCAGAGCACATGCAGCACCTGTAATTCCCAAATCCTCACCCATTTTAGTATTGACCAGGTTCAACATTGCTTAGCTTCGGTAATTTGATGGGAGCTTGATTTTCAACGTGATTATTCGATACAATATAAAAATAAGTAATAATTAGAGCTAGGACAACAGCATATTCTTTTCATTGTTTTGACTCTTGAGTGTGTACCTGTTGATATCATATATGCTTTTATATAGAGCGATGTGGTTCCCGGTTGATTAACTGTGTCTGTGTCGGATATATACTCGAGATTCAAAACAAGAATAAGAATAGTCTGTTGTCATAACCCTAGTAATACTAAATGTATTAAGAGTCTGAAATTCTAATTGCCTCAACTTAAAATGCTAATTTAAACCTCTCATGAAAACTTGAAAACTGAGTGCAATATTCTTGAAGCCTTACCTATCCTGCAATTCTTTCTGAAGACAATCTCAACGTCATTTGCTCGTTATTGACGATACTACTTGCTAATTATTTTCCGACATTTTACCTATTAATTCACTGGTCACCATTTTGAATATATGTTGTTTAAAAGTAAAACAAACTTACTGACTTACTTGTTAGATGTGTAAGTTAGAGACACGCATAAGAAATAACTTGTTTTTTTTTGCGAGAAGCACTACTTGGACTTAATCCTAAGAGATTTTTTACCCCCCCCCCTCCTAAAAATTGCTCGGCTAAGCGATGAATCATAAATATAAACGTGTGGAAGCAAATTTAAATGCTAATTCAATCGTAAGCCGGGCATATCATTCAAGATCTCATTTCAAAGTGATTAACGGACAAGAACTCTAAGAGATATGCTTGGTTGCGTAAAAAATATTTAATCTAAGAAAGTCACATTACTTGTATATTACGAAAACCGGATATATTATTGTTGTGTCTGCACAAATAATTAACAAGAACACGAAAGTAAAGGTATACAATAATATATTAGGAAGAAAAGTTATATACATATTTACATGTCTTCAGATATAATTCAGTTGGAGATATTCCGGCAGGTGGCGTGTTGCATGTCTTACTGGAGGAAGCATAGGCGTCTTGCCTATTTGGCGGTCGTTGCCGGACTCCCCCTGTACTGGTGATTGATACCTTTATATATCTCACTCACCCGCCTATGTGAATTAGTGGGCGTCTCCACAACAATTATTTAAGTCCATACGCACACAAAAATTATACAACGTGAAAATATATTATTTAATTAATTGGGATTCATTATTGAGATGAGTATTATTTATAAATTTTTTTTTATCGCGAACTATTATCCTCATCTTTCTTAGTTGTTGTTTCACGACGTTTTGGCCAACTATTCCCCTGACTTTCCTCAGGTGGTAACTGCGACTGGATAGGAACTCTGAATCTCCTAACTGCATTCTCAGCAATTACTGCCATCCATAGTTGTTGTCGTCTCATCAGAGGCTTACTTGGGCAAAACGTGGTGAGACGACAACAACTATGGATGGCAATAATTGCCGAGAATGCAGTTTGGAGATTCGGAATTCCTATCCAGTCGCGGTTACCACCTGACGAAGGCCAGAGGAATAGTTGGCCGAAACGTCGTGAAAAAAACAACTAAGAAAGATGACGAATAATAGTCTGCAATAAATAGATTAATGAAAACCGGAATTTGAACTTTTCCCAGGATTGTCGGGACTGTATTTAGTTCGGGTTAGGGTGCAACTGTTGGTTAGACGTGCACTCAGACCAGCAATGATTGATATTCGCATCAGGTTTAGTGTCAAATACAGGCACGGAAATCGAAAGAGGGATTCTTAATAAACTAGAAAATGGACCTGATTTAACGCTTCAATATATTGCAGAAAACTTCTAAAGTTTATTATTATCTATATATTAATACGCTAATTCGCTTCGACCGTTATTATCCTGACCATCCAGTATAATAAATATGGAATATTTCAAATCGCACTAACCGTTATTATACTCAATTCCCTTAGTATGAAAATGGAATCTCCAGAAATGTCCAATAAACGATTGTTTCAAATGGATAAGTTATCGCCAGTCAATGTGAAGTCGGTGCAGATCACACTCCTAATAAGTTATTCATCGGCAGTTAGTGTAATGTGGGTACAGATCATAATACTAATAAGTTCCTATTTACAATGCCCCCCCACGGGACAGAGTTAGGCACCAGGGTCGTTTTTTAACGTGGAGAAAAGGAATAAAAATAAAAATTGTCTCAGTCGTGAAGGATTTCTCCTCCACTGACAGAGAACAAGAAATTGAGAGCAGCATCTAAAGGACAGATACTACACTTTGATCTTGTCCCGAATCGCCAACCAGTGTATGGTGAGTTCCGATCACAATACTAATAAGTAAGTTATCCTTAGCCAGTATATGGTATTCGCAGATCACAATACTAATAAGTTAGTTATCGCCAGCCAGTGTCTGGTGGGTACAGATTGCACTACTAATAAGTTATTTATCGCCAGCCAGTGTATCATAGGTGCAGGTCACAATACTAATAAGTTAGTTATCGCCAGCTTGTTATTATTATTATTATTATTATTATTATTATTATTATTATTATTGTTATTATTATTGTTATTATTAGTCACTCACTCTGAGTTTCACATATTATCATAAAATATTTCTCTTTGAAAACAACATGTGGTGTTCCCTGGAGTCTGAGTAACAGCAAGTTTTACCAGATTTTCTCTTCTTTCCACCTATTTTAATAACCTTTGTAAAGAAAATTGCGTTACAGCAACAGCCTTTTACCATTGATTTCTCATTGTTAGCAACCATTGGTCTTCACTTGTAATTTGGATAACAATAAATCCCCAGCCCCCAAGTCGCAGTCATCTTCGCACTCATCCAGGAGAGGTCTCGTTAGTGTGTTCTTTGCTAGGTCTTTTCAATCTCCTTGACTTTTCACAACTATTTGGTATAGTGCTAGTTGATGCCGCCACATGTTTAATTTAAATTATACAGTTTCAGTTTTCTTGATTCCATGTGGTGTTTCTTTGAGTTTCACATTTCTGTGTGTCCGGTTAGCGCCTGCAGCTCATGTGTATTAGTCTTCACATTCAATGGTTTTCCTTAATGTTTCAGCCGTTTTCATTATTGTTGTCCGTTGTATTTTCTCAGCCATCCATCTGATTTCAATTCTTTTTTTTTTTAGATTCTTCCGAGTGTTCTCACTATTACGCGTGTTATTTTGATTATCTTCATCTTCCCAATCCATTTCAGCTCTCTGGCCAGTTCCGCGTATTTGCTCCTCTTTGTTTCCTTGATATTAACCCTGTGATTTATTGGAACGACGAAATCTACGATCTGACAGGACGTCCATGTCTCATGGAATATTATTGCTTCCGTTTTCAAGTATTGTTGTTTGTACCATTTCTTTGCATGTTCATGATACCGTTATTTGCATAGTTCCCAGTCTACTGCCCTCCCCACTTGTATGTTTTCTTTTTGCTTAGTTATTATTAATATTATTATATTATCTATTCTTGTATTATTTTCGGGCTGCTGCTGCTAATAATAATAATGATAATAATAATAATAATAAGAATAATAGTTATTATTATTATTATTATTATTATTATTATTATTATTATTATTATTATTATTATTATTATTATTATTATTACGAAGCCGTTCATCGCAAATACTCAAAAGACAATGAGCAAAGCAGGGTGCTACATATTAGAAAAATAAGTAACAAAAAAAAATCAATTCAGTAAATAAATTCCAGACATGTTCCTTGAACGTGCTTCGTTTGTAAGCAACTGTATTGATAAAAAACAAAACATAAAACAGAAACAAAAACAAAAATACAAAACAAAATGAAACAAAAACAGAAACAAAACAAAACAAAATAAAAAGAACAAAACAAAATAAAACAAAACAAAAAAGGAAACAAAACAAAAAAGGAAACAAAATAAAACAAACAAAAATGCAAAACAAAATAAAACAAAAACAGAAACAAAAAAACAACAAAAAACAAAACAAAATAAAACAAAAAAATGGAAACAAAACAAAAAAGGAAACAAAAACAAAAACAAAAATACAAAACAAAATGAAACAAAAAACAGAAACAAAACAAAACAAAATAAAAAAATCAAAACAAAACAAAACAAAAAAAAATAAAAAAAACAAAACAAAATAAAACAAAACAAAAATGGAAACAAAATAAAACAAAACAAAAAAGGAAACAAAATAAAACAAACAAAAATGCTCAATAAAAATATAAAAAATGTTGACGTGTTATCTTGATTTATTCCCAAATTTCTTGAAGATTGAATCTATTGCCGCCCTATAAACTAAAGAAATAAAATAGATTTTGTAACGCCAAGAAATGAAGAAAAAAAAAACCCAAACCTCCAAAACAGACGTTAAACGACGATTTAACAAAAATAAAAAATAAACAAAAGAATAACACTAACAAATATCTAAAAAAGATTCCATATGTAACGTTAATGAAATAGATTCCATATGTAACGTTAATGAAATAGATTCCATATGTAACGTTAATTAAATAGATTCCATATGTAACGTTAATGAAATAGATTCCATATGTAATGTTAATGAAATAGATTCCATATGTAACGTTAATGAAATAGATTCCATATGTAATGTTAATGAAATAGATTCCATACGTAATGTTAATGAAATAGATTCCATATGTAATGTTAATGAAATAGATTCCATATGTAACGTTAATGAAATAGATTCCATATGTAATGTTAATGAAATAGATTCCATTTGTAATGTTAATGAAATAGACTCCATATGTAATGTTAATGAAATAGATTCCATATGCAACGTTAATGAAATAGATTCCATATGTAACGTTAATGAAATAGATTCCATATGTAATGGTAATGAAATAGATTCCATATGTAATGTTAATGAAATAGATTCCATATGTAATGGTAATGAAATAGATTCCATATGTAATGTTAATGAAATAGATTCCATATGTAATGTTAATGAAATAGATTCCATATGTAACGTTAATGAAATAGATTCCATATGTAATGTTAATGAAATAGATTCCATATGTAATGTTAATAAAATAGATTCCATATGTAATGTTAATGAAATAGATTCCATATGTAATGTTAATGAAATAGATTCCATATGTAATGTTAATGAAATAGATTCCATATGTAATGTTAATGAAATAGATTCCATTTGTAATGTTAATGAAATAGATTCCATATGTAATGTTAATGAAATAGATTCCATATGTAATGTTAATGAAATAGATTCCATATGTAATGTTAATGAAATAGATTCCATATGTAACGTTAATGAAATAGATTCCATATGTAATGTTAATTAAATAGATTCCATATGTAATGTTAATGAAATAGATTCCATTTGTAATGTTAATGAAATAGATTCCATATGTAATGTTAATAAAATAGATTCCATATGTAATGTTAATGAAATAGATTCCATATGTAATGTTAATGAAATAGATTCCATATGTAATGTTAATGAAATAGATTACATATGTAATGTTAATAAAATAGATTCCATATGTAATGTTAATGAAATAGATTCCATTTGTAATGTTAATAAAATAGATTCCATATGTAACGTTAATGAAATAGATTACATATGTAACGTTAATGAAATAGATTCCATTTGTAACGTTAATGAAATAGATTCCATATGTAATGTTAATGAAATAGATTCCATATGTAATGTTAATGAAATAGATTCCATATGTAATGTTAATGAAATAGATTCCATATGTAATGTTAATGAAATAGATTCCATATGTAACGTTAATGAAATAGATTCCATATGTAATGTTAATGAAATAGATTCCATATGTAATGTTAATGAAATAGTTATCTATGACAATCAAGTTCTTATTTGGGCAGCATTACTGAAAAGAATACTAAAACAATTTTATGTCGATCATCCGGGCATTTCAAAACTTCTCATTAGAAGCTATGTGTATTTGGATAAGTATTGACAATGACTTTAAAAACGTGGTGAAACTATGCGAATTCTTTTACTTTGACCTTATAAAATTGATCGATTTAAGTCTAGTATTTCTGTAGATTTTGTTAATTTTCTTGTAGATTTTGTTGATTTTATTTTGTAGATTTTATTGGCCCACTAGTGTACAGTTTCTCGAAATAGCAGGAAATATCAAAATATAAAAACAATGGACTTTTAAAGTAATTATCAGAGTTTTACATGAATCGACTAATTCGGATCATTGACTGTACTATATAACAAAACGCAATTTACGTTTATTGAAATTGTTCTGCCAAAGCATGTCACGATAACGCCATAGGATGCAAGAAGCAATGGTCAGGCAAAGCGATTCGTTGACATGTTCGTTTAAAAGACTGCTTAAAAAGTGACGCAGTTCAATAATCTGTACATGAATATAGGATGAAAGCACATATTCCATCTTCCATTTCATTTATGATTAAATTTCTCACGTCACTATTAAAGGAATTGGATGATAAACTTGAATTGTGTATAGAAATAATTTTATTATTTTATCTATTGGTTTCAGATGATATTTTATTGAGACGAAGATTGTCTCTTGTTTAGGAACAAAATGTAGTATTTGTTCTGACGCTACACTTCCATCTTCACTCAACGTAAGAAAAATCATTTCTGACTGAAGCAATTTTTTATTTTTGTTTCAATTTTGAGTGCTCCCTTTTTGGGAGCTGGTTTTCGCCCACATTAAATACCGACTTTGTATCTAACTTCAAATACTGGCCACTCGAATGGCGCAGAGTCTATCCGATTTGCTATATGAAAGCTGACTCAATCAGCTTAAACTTTTCTCCATTCAAAGCTGAGAAGCAGTGACCTTAGTTTGGCCTAAAATCTCAATAATCATTATGATATACCTTGTGAGCTAGTATTCACTCCTGCTCCAAAAACAGGTCTACGTGGAAACTACAAGAAACTATTTCACTGTTGGTTTCAATTGAACCGGAAGTTTGGTTTCTTTCTCAATCAGGCTTTTATTTTATTTTATATGATATCCTGCGTCTGAGGAGCGTTCAAATATGGCCACGAATGGCGGAGAGTCTATCGGATTTGCTCTATAAAAGCTGATTCAAGCAGTTTAACCTTTTGTCCATTGAGCGCCGACGACTACGTTGTGATCTAATTTTGGCCTACAATTTCCTCAATGGGCATTTTGATATACCCAGAACCTTTTATTTGCACCTGCATCAGAAAGAAGACTACGTGGACACTACATGAACCTTTTTCACTGCCGATTTCGATTGAACCGGAAATAGGGTTGCATTCTCAATCAGGATTCCTGGTTCTTGGAATAAATTTCCAAGTGAAGTAATAAATGCAGCAACAACAACGCAACAACTAAGACATGCTAGACTACTGTGTTTTCCTCTTTTAAAATTTTTTTTATCAGCCTTTCTTTACATGGCCTTGAAGGAGAGTCGTTTTATATTTTGCCAAATGAATTGAATTGAATAACTTTGCCCTCGTGGGGAAGCAAGTAAATGGGGAGATTGTGAGAGTAAAAAAAAAAAAAAATCCAAAATAAGGAAAAGAGAAAAAGAAATAAAGAGAGAAAGTAGATAGATAGATAGATAGATAGAGAGAGAGAGAGAGAGAGAAAGAGAGAGAGAGAGAGAGTGGGGTGGCGTAGAGAAGGCTAAATAGAAGAAAGAAAGATGGAAAAATATACAGAACACAGAGAGAGAGAGAGAGAGAGAGAGAGAGAGAGAGAGAGAGAGAGAGAAGGACGAGAAAGAAAGTGTGTTGACATAGAAGTAAAAGTGACAGAATGATATGAAGAGAGGAGAGAGAAAGAGAGAGACAGAGAGAGAGAGACAGAGACAGAGACAGATAAAGAGAGAGAGTCGTAAGGATGGGGGACGAGTAAGGGAGAGAGTAGAAAAGAGAGAAAGAGAAAAAAATAGCGGTAAATAGAGAATAGAGAGAAGGGAGAGAGACGGGAGGATAGAGCGAGGAGAGAGATGAGAATAGAGAAAGCGAGAGAAAGAGAGGGAGTGAAAGAAGGATAGAGAGAGATAGAGAGAGAGCGCGAGAGAGGATAGAAGGAAAGAGAGAGGGCAAGAAAAAGTAAAGCGTAAGACAGAGAAGATAGAAGAGTGTGTGTGTGAGAGAGAGTGAAAGAGAAAGAGAGAGAGAGTGTGCGAGAGAGAGAGAAAGAGAGAGAGAGAGAGAGAGAGAGAGAGGGGAAGTAGGAGAGAGAGAGATATGGCGTTTTTAAATTAAGAAAAATATTCAATTACCGAATGGCACTAACTAGAGATCTTGTACGGTTTCACACCGCTAATCACAACAATGGCGATTCGATTTCAGTTTTTGCGTTCACTTTTCTCACCCAGGTTTGTTCATTATTTCATGAAATCAGGTTTTCCTGCCACTCAACCTCCCTTTTCCGTTTTCCCGGTACCCCCCCCCCCCACCACCATAGCTCCCGTGACGTTTTCTTGGAAATCTGGAATCTTGTTAATGAACCTACGTGTTCTATTCCGTACACTGTCCGCTTCCTCTTGATCTGTCGCGCCAAAGAGTAAATGTCGTAACCTTTTATCAAAACTCGTCTTGACGGAAACGTTTGTTCTTTGATAAATGATTAAGATTTCATCAACTTTTTGCTTCAAACGATTCGCCTAAATAAGAGAATGTATTCAAAGGTTTTCCATTTTTACATATTGCGCATGCGTGCGTATATGTGCGCATGCGTGCACGTTTCTGTGTATCTGAGTAATTCTTCTTATTTATTTGGTGTAGACTCAGTTTCTATCACATGTCATCTGAAAAGATAAGGTAGAGCATAGTATGAATGCAGTTTATAGCTATTGTCATTTATTCAATTTTTATTTTAATTATCAATTTTCTTGTTTTTTTTATTGCTTTTGACTCTAATATATTAAGTTAGTAACAGTTCAGCTCGGGCCCTATGTTCTATTCATAACCTGATGTGCATATGTATATATATATATTAAAAAGTTTGACTCATGTCTAGGTAACTTACATTTAAAATTTCAAGTGTTTAGACCCAAAATTGGCGGAGGAGTTTGATAGAGTTTGCAAAGGACAACTCTGTCAACTTTGACCTCTTGGCAGCCAAACTTTCGTCCAAAACCTGATTAAAAAGCTTGCTGCATGTCTGAATACCCTTTGTGTAAAATTTCAAATGTTTAGACCCAAAATTTACTGAATAGTTTGCTGAAGACCGCAAAGGGAAAATCTTTGGAATTTTGTCCCCCTTTGCACTCAAAATTTCAGCTAAAACCTTATTAATTTCAAATGTTTAGACCAAAAATTGGCTGAATAGTTTGCTAGAGACCGCAGAAGTCAAATGATAAATAAACCCAACTTTAACCCATCTTTTGACCCTTTAACATTTATTGTTTTGGGCTCAAATCTAATGATAAAGTTTGAGCCATGTTCAAGTGACCTTCATCAAGTGTTCAAGTGTTTAAACTTAAAATTGGCGGAGGAGTTTCAAGTGACCTTCATCAAGTGTTTCAAGTGTTTAAACTCAAAATTGGCGGAGGAGTTTGGTAGAGTTTTCAAAGGTCAAATCATTGAACTTTGACCCTTTGATAGCCAAATTTCTGGCTAAAAAAACAAATAAAAAGATTTTCCCAAAACTCAATACACTTTATGTCAAATTTCGAGTCTGTAGACTGAAAATTGACAGAGTATTTTGGTAGGGAAATATACACACACAGACACACAAACAAACAGAAAATTTCACTTTTATGGATATATAGATTTACATAGGTTTTTATATAACGATGATATTTATCATTGTAATTTTTATTATATTTTAATCACGCACACAACACACATATGTATGTATACATGCGTGCGTGTGTATTAATGAGTCTGCAGCCAACCTTGCTGAATGTTATGTAAGTATGTGTGTGTGTTTGTGCGTGTATGTGTGTGCGTGTGCTTGTTTGCGTGTTTGCGGGTGTGTCAGATACTTGTAATGATATTTCTTCTCGGCCCTTCCATCAAATATCAAATACGGTCCGGACAAATTAGTTTTCTTTCCCGCTTTCGTGTTGATTTGATTTGGCAAACTTATTTCACAAGTTAATATCGTTTTTATGATACTTGATATAGTGTTCCTTTCTGGCAACAGTGGAGCATTGGTTCTTCTTTCTTTCGTATGCGTCCGCGTGATGTTTACTTTGGAAACACATGATGCTCT
Organism: Euprymna scolopes; assembly: GCF_053919585.1. Taxonomy (NCBI): domain Eukaryota; kingdom Metazoa; phylum Mollusca; class Cephalopoda; order Sepiida; family Sepiolidae; genus Euprymna; species Euprymna scolopes. The sequence goes on from NC_136498.1 coordinate 105,679,907, forward strand.
TGATGTTCCCGACATTCCGTATGAGGTACGCATCTAATCATATTGCTGTGTATGTATTCCACTGAGTATGTATTGAAAATTCACTTGATAATAACCATCTCGTGAACTACAGAGCACCTGGTGATCATCGTGGGTCGACTAACTAAAAAGTGAGTATAATGCTTTTATGCACATGGATCGACGCATCATATCTGATGGAAATAACAAATTATTAAGTGGATATATATTCGGATCAAACAAGGGCGTCCTCACTAAAACACACTAAAAAGTGTCTATTTGAGAAGTAGAAAATAAAACACTAAAATCCAAATCACTCAACTGGTGCTACCAGATCAGGCTGTCTGAAGATATTGGCTTCCTGAGACGAAATACACCAAACATTGATGCTTTTTGTTTTTCTACTTCCTTTTGCAAAACTTAATTGTTTTGCAACCCCCCAAACCCAAAAACAACAACAACAACGACAACAGCAACAACAACAACAACAACAAAACAACAACCCACCTTTTCTTTCTTCCCATTTCTCTTTCTATCCCCCCCAACTTCCTGACTAGTTTCCTAACTTAAAGTGTACCAAGCATTAATACTGTAACCCCTTTTTCTCTCTCCCATTGCAAAACTCATTCATGTTCTGCAGGCGAGGGAACAAAAACAATAAAATCCACTATAAATCAACCAAACCAAACCAAACCAAACACTACAAATTAGCGATTGAAGATACAAAGAGCTTGAAGAATAAAAGCCTTTTTGCAAAATAACTGAATGCAGCATGAATACTATTTCTAAAATAACTGGATTCGGCATTAAAAAAACCCGAAGAGGGTTGATATGCCGTAAAACAACCAAACCAAACCAGAACGGAAGCACTCTGCACAATTGTTTGCTCAAGGCTAACACTTTTATTTACTAAGACGTATATGTGAAGACGTATATGTGAAGACGTATATGTGAAGACGTATGTAAAGACGTATGTAAGAATCGTTGTCGACGGTTCGCATTACACATTTATCCATATTGTGCGAATATTATTTCGATACTCTTTAAGTTTTTTAAACATACACATCAACTCTGGTCACGTGACTTCATTTTGTTCTTTTTTTTAAACTCTTGCTTATTCCAAACGTGGAGATAAATGGCTACTATTTTGGAACCATGTCTACTAGGGACTACGTGAAAAGATGTGCGAGATGTTTCTTTACATTATATTTAAACATCTGCATATTAGTACAGCCAGGAAAGCAGGAAACAGGAAAGGGGATTGTTTGGAAATCATTCGGTCAGTTTTTGCTTTGTTACTCCTTGTTTTTGGATTGACTGTTATATAATAGCTTACACCCCTTTCTCACGTTCAAGAAATAGGAGAAAGAAATGAAAAATAAAAAAAGAATGTATTAATAAATCCGACATCTTCGTATGGAAACATTGATTCTTACAATCATTTCGTTTTGAAAATACTTAACCAATCCATATCCTTTCATCGGGATTTTTAATTCACGTGTTTTATTGTTCTTTTCCACATTTCTTGAACACTTTGCACTAAAACTTCTTTTTGCATTTCTTACTAGTTTTCATACAATGCTGTTTCAACTTCTTCCCCAGAACTGCGGGTCTTTGGACCTCCCTTCCGGGATTCTGCTTTCCCAACTGCACTGATATGCAGAAGTTCAAGTGTAATGTTAACAAACATCTTTCTACTCATCTCCCTTTATAATGACCCCGCTAATAAAGCCCCTGATAGTAGCCCCCTGCTTCAAAGTGGTATTGTGCCTTGTTTGGTGTGAAAATTGAATTAAAAAAAAAAGTACCAACAAATTCACAGCTTCGCCATAATATTCATTTGCTAATATCTTTTCTCGGATGAGAAGAACGCATTTCCTTGAAACTCCGCGGATTAAGAGAATTTTAATATTTCTTGTTTTAGTATCCTGTCGAACAATAAATTCATGTAAAATATAATTTACATACTTAACTTGTGCTCTATTTCCTGTTTTGGTTATATTGAGTTTTTTATGGTTGGGTTAATATATAAATATTAATATTTATATTTGCTTTAAGTTTACGGAAACTTTTGCCTTATGAACCTAATTTTTACTTCTTGATCATATATATATATATATATATACTAGCGGGATTACCCGGCGTTGCCCAGGTGTGGAGAGGTGAGGGGGGGAGGGGAATCAAAACAATACTTCAGTCCGGGTGGGGGAGGTGTTAAAAAGTGATATTAACGGGAGGTAGGATCCAAACAACAGTAGGCAGCCCGGGGAGAGAAAAGTAAGAACTTTTTTTTTTTTAAATAATAAAACATGTTAAGCTATGTTTGTGCTGTAATTTCCGTCTGTGAATTTTTATTAAATTATAATCATTTTATACCAAACACCTAGTTTAAAGCAAACTTAGCTAAAAAAGTTTTATTTGAAGTTTTATTATTGTAACTGACTTTAGTGAAATTCAAATGTATTTTTTTTTAGACAAAGAAATCATCTTTTCTTAGTTTACGATTTTGTTTTTCTATAATCATTATAAAGTTTAAATTAAGTATTGTAATATTCCAGTTTTATATTGCCAAAATAATAGATATTTTAAAAATATACACACATACGTATATTTTCCAATCTTATAAATAGACTTCTTCCAAGTTAACGAAAAAAAAAAACATTAAGAAATTTACGTGCAGGGTTTAAACCTACAGACCATGTCATGAAAAAACAAAACAACAACAACAAAAAAAAAAACAAGAAAAATAAACAAAAAAAAAACACGTAAATTTTCAAGTGTTATAAAATTCTTTGCAGTGAATGAAAAAACATATTAAAAAAAATTTCGTAAGGAGTTTGAACCTACAGACCAGGTCATGCAAAAAAAAAAAACAAACAAAAAAACAAAACAAAAAAAAACAGAAAAAATACGCTATAAACTCACTCACAGTAGAATTTTCACGGCCCGCTGTTCTGTCATTGTTGCTAAGCGTGCTAAGCGACGATATGGAAAAAATGGCTTTACCGAGGATAAATAAATAAAAATAACGTTTCTGATTATCGATTATCGATAATTATCAGGGGTATTGTGAGAAAAAACTTGACTAAGACCACTATCAGACTTATACACTAAAGTTATGTACATTTTAAAGAAAATCCGTTCACCTATTTCGGAGTCTATAAAGAAACGAACTCATACACACAGATAAAGTTGCATATATATATATATATATATATATATATATATATATATATATATATATATATATATATATATATATATATTGCATTCCTGCACGTCACCAATTGAAAACGAATAAAGAAAAGTTATAAGCTTTTATACTTTTTGTATTCTTTTTATACATTTCCATTCATATATATATATATATATATATATATATATATATATATATATATATATACACACACACACACACACACACATATATATATATACTAGCACTACCCGTGTGCCGTCGTTGCCCAATGGAAGTATGCCCCATCCCACCTGTAAAAAATAAATAAATACACTACGGTTGTTAGTGGAAGTCACTGCCGGCACAGTAATATAGCGGGCACTGGGGTCTGTGGCCCAAATTAATATATGCCGTGCCGAAGTACTAACGTTAGTATCTATAAACCCATTCTTAACATGGGGATTTGATTATCTGCTGTGATTATCTTCTGCTTTCACCTAAGTATCAAATAAAAGTAGGCTAGTGTGACCTATTAGATAGCATGTGTTACCGTCCGCATGTAATGTATAATTAAAATAAAAGAATGAACTAAAAATTAATTATAACCTAGTACATTTATTCCGGAGGAAACATTGTGTCGCGAGGAAAAAAAAAATAGTTGACCTGCACAATGATTCCCGTAGCCTTTAAAAATTTTCCTTTTTACTTTGTCGTAATTTTTCCGGCGATTATCATTGAATACAGGCTTAATTTTCAAATTAAAAAAGAAATTTTAGGTAGCATTCTTAATGACTGTAATAGTCGGGAATCAATTTTAATGATAACGTTTTGAAACACACGTTTTGTCACGTCAGTTGTTAATGCTGCCCCTAGCCGTTTAATCTTTCCCTTTTCTGTTGGTAATGTGCATACAATTTTTTGCAAGGTATTTTGGTTATGTTGGTTGGTTGGTTGTTTTTTGTTTTACGGCATATCAACCTTTTCCAGGTTATTTAATGCCGAATCCAGTGATTTTGAAGAACAATTTTTTAATAGAGTATATATATATTTTTTTAAGTCGGTTTAACCCATAGTGGGGACCCTAACACTCAGGGTCAGAGTGGACTTGGAAGCAATGACAATTAAAGGGTGGCTCCACACTCCCCCAAAGCCCGCAAGCTGGGGTCTCACCATCGGATATAGTTTAAGGTCATATCCAGGACCTTTGGTTATGTGAAAGCTACGCGTGCAATCTATGATAATCCATCCATCTATCCATAGCCTTGAGCCCATGGAGGGGCATAGACCATCTACAACTTTGTAGATACTTTTGTAGCGAGGAGTTCTTTTTATAAGGTGAGGGTGGTGGCTCCACGCCCAACCTTCCCAGAACGTACATACAGCGCCTAGCCTTCCCAAATGGTTATCCATTTGGTACGTTGCTTAACTTCGGTAATCTGGCGAGAACCGGTGTGTCAACGTGATTATGCCGTATACCATCTATGATAAGCGTCGTAGAAATTGGTGAAAAATTGTAAAAGAAAGAATGTAAATGCTAGTGGCAGCAATAACAACGGATGTGGCCTAAAAGTGGGTGTTCACTGTAGTAGAACGTTATAATCTCAAATTTAAGCTGACAATCGCCTGAACAATTTACGAATAAGTGAAAAATAAAAAAAAAAGTACAGGGGAAGTGCAGCATTGTCTACTAATTCCTTTTCTTTTTAAAAATTATTTTGCAATTTGAAATTTGTGTGTTTTAAAGGTTTTGAAAGGTTAAACGTGTGCAGTAGCTGACCCTAATTGGGTTGCCAATTCTACTAGGTCCTGGATATGACCTTAAACTATATCGGATGGTGAGGCCCCAGCGGGCTTTGGGGAATGTGGAGCCACCTTTTAATTACCATTGCTTCCAGGTCCACTCTGACCCGGACTGGTAGTACTTGTTAGGGTCCCAACTATGGGTTAAATAGAAACCGACTTGAAAACAACAAACAAACAAATATTCCCTATTAAAAAAATCTTTTTCAAAATACTGGATTCGGCATTAAATAACCTGAAAAGGGTTGATATGCCGTAAAACAAAACCAACAAACCAATTTTACTAAATATGTGGAGCCAAATCTTTCAGAAAAAAGCCCCCCCCCAAAAGACCAAATTGATAACTATAGCCAGATTTTCACAAACAAAAAGCCAACTTGAAAAAAGAAAGTATGTGTGCGCAAATATATAAACACTTATGTATTTTACACGTCATTTTTGATATTTTTTGTGTTCTTATGTAAAATGGTGATGTTTTAAACTGACGCAATTCATATATATTTATATATTGAAGAGTTTAGATTCCAATTAATCACGTTCTTTTTATTACGATTTGTCCCCCCCCCCAAAAAAAAAATTACGGAATTTTATTAAAATAAATATGTTGCGGGAATAAAATTGTGGGCAAGAAATTAGTTCGTTTTATTTCGTTCAATAAATTTCCGTATTTTTTTCGACATAATAATAAAAAAAAAAACGCAAATATATGGGAGTTAACCTCTTCAGTTTAGTCAAGAGTTAACATCTTCAATATAGTTATATTCTCTATATAGCATTAATAAAGGTTTTCGGTTAATCTGTCTGTAAACGAATAATATGTAAAATTGTCGCTGACAAATCGTCTTTCCATAAGCCAAACAACACGCGCAAGTGCGTTATTTGGCTGGCCGTCGGGAAGCATAACGTTATTAGATAAAAACTGTTTGTCAGCGACAATTTTATATGCGATATTCATTATCATAATACCGGAAAAACCTATAAATGTCGCCAAATCGCATTGAAAAGATAAAATGATTAACAAATCAACTTCCATGTTTTTAAAATTTGTTTTTAGAATAAATCTTAATATAAAAGACGCAAATATTTAGGATATATCTTCAATCTATATAATCATGAAACTCAAATGACCTTGTAACGAGTGATGTAACCCACTTTCCGGTTTACGACACCCGGTTGCACATGCCCGGATAAACATTAACTCATAACAACGTAAGCAAATAAACAAAAATTGCTGTTTTTGCAGATTTTGACCTGCGCACTGAAATAGTAACGTTATTATTTCGAAATTATGATTTAACATGGGAAGAGTGCGTTTTTTTTTTCAACTATTCTTTATTACAACTATACTGTCGCTATTTTCTTACAACTAAACAACTTTATCCCGTTGACAAACATAAGAACAATTGTAGTAAAACCAAGACTACTACTACTACTACTACTACTACTACTACTACTACTACTACTCTCTATCCGCCCCTTTTCCTTTCTTCTTTCCTTCTTTTTTAGTTTTTGTTTACATTTCTAGATACAAAATAGTTGTGTGAGAACGGTGAATTTGTTGACACATTTACTAATCTGTTTCAATATTAGTTTTATTTTATTTTATTTATTTAGGTTTTATTTTTTTGCTTCAGGTTTTATTAATTACTTTTGTTTAGATTGTAAGTTTCTATAACTTGGTTGAAGGATTCCAATATGGGTTTTTCATTCTTATATTTCTCATCAGTAGGTTCATGTGCGTTTTTGCTGCTAAATGACTTTCGTCGGCGTTCGATTCGTAGGAAAATCATGTTTTATTTTCGATTTTTGATCGATTATTCGAAAAAATAGGTAACTTTACACGAATAGGAAGGATTTTTTTTTTTCATGTGTGAGTGATCCGTCCGTGATTTTTCATTTTAATATACCTTCATAGAAATGTTTCTGTTATGTAAAAAAAAAAACAAACTATTTTCTTTACGTCACAAGTGTCACGCTCATACATGAATTCTAAAGCTAATATAGCATACTGACCCAACGGGTCGTCTAGTATTGTTATATTATACTCTACTCAGAAGAATAACAACATTTTGATTTATAAAAATATGAATAGACTTTATTGTAGATGTTGGTGGTGGGGAAGTGGGAGAGTATGGCTTGGGTGTTGGCTGACGGTGGACTGTTGGAATACAGTCTCTCTTTGTTGCCAAATCAAACAAACTGCTTTTAACTCAATTCCAGCTTATGTTATGTAATTCGCTCTGACCTTTTTGACAATTTTTTTTTTAAACCACTTCTATTTTGATTTTTATGCTCCTGGGCAATGCTGGGTAGACCTTCTGGTTAAATATATGTTGTATTAAAACAATAATGATACATATAAGAGTATCAGTAATAAAGAAAGAAAATATATTAGAATAATGAAATACTAGCAGAGCTATTCGACCATGCCTGTATGGCATGGATAAAAATAAATAAATAAATAAATAAATAAATAAATAAGATTAAAAGTGACATTTCCCTTTTTAAAATCTTTCTCGGACATCTTCAGTCAGGTTACTTTTGAAGTCCTCTCCTTCCACAAATATATTTACCAACTGGTACATGGTGATAAAAAGAATGTGTGACTGACTGTAAATAGGGGTTACTTGTCATGTAAATAGGGGTTACTTGTCATTCACTCTATACAACAGATACAATTTATTAACACTTTAAAATGCTATATTTTTTCATAACCAATATCAGTTCTAATCACGATTTTTTTTTCATAATTAATTTTAACGACATTGAAAATAAATATTATAGGAGGATTTTTTTTTTTTTTTCATTTTGTTGACAGCAAAATCCGGTTATATCGACACACAGAATGCAATTCCTATTCTGATTTCATACGTCAAAATTGTAAGCGTTATATGTTTTTAATCATATTAAAAACACACATACTTTAGACAGCTTGAAGGCATGAATTTATTAAACAAAATCAAAGTCTACTTGACGACGACAAAAAAAACCCCCCAAAAAACAAAAACAAAAAAACAAAACGAAAAAAAAAGCAAAAAGCGAAAAAAACAAAAACAAAAAACAACAACCCCAAAACAACAAACGAAACAAACAAACAAACAAACAAAAAACCCTAAGCGCCATTATTCTTCTTTACGGAAGTGACCATCGCGAAAAAAAATTTTCATATTAAAATCTGACAAAAAAAAAAAGAAAAGAAAAAGAAAAGAGACAAACACTGCTAGAAGCGATTTAAATGTGCATCTTCGAACAGACGTTTCACTATTGTTATGACTTGGTGATCTTTACGTTCTTTGTAATGAACCTAGTAAATTCATATTAAATTGTATTTGAAACGCGTCAAATGGCGTTTTTTTTTTTTAACTTTTGTTTATCTCCCTTCGTCTCCGTTTTCTTTGCACTTTCCCCCCGAAGCTATTGCTCTAAAATTAATTAAAACATTTATTTCTGTTATGCTAGAACTACAAAAACCTGTTTATTTCGAGTATAAATGAGCAGTCGAGTTGTATTATTTATCTGTTATGTAAACTATAATACATCTTTCTGAAGGCTTCGCTTATTTAATAAAACACAAAACTCATCCTGCTTGAATGAGATTTTTTTTAATCATTGCTAGCAGAGCTACCGGCATTGCCCGGGGCCAAAGTGTAAAATAAATTTCATCCTTCTCGTTTTTCGTCTAACTTTTCCTACGCCTTCTTTTTGGACATACAGATGCTTACCGAAGTCGAGTCGACGTTAGTGAAATAACCATGTGAAAGAAATCAGAATTACTTCCTTTTACATTATAAGATGATGTTCGTGTCATGAAAATGTTACAATTGCATATGGCGACCATTTCTTTTCTTCACTCTGTCACCGATTGTGAGAGTTGTTTTTTTTTTGGTTACATAACAAAGAAAGGTTATTTTATAGCCTTTGTGTCCATACTGAATTCTCTCAAAAACCTTAATAGGTTGAACAATCTATATATATAAAAGTGTGTGTGTGTGTGTGTGTGTGTGTCTGTGTAATTTCCCTACGCAATAACTCTGCCAATTTTAAGCCTACAGATTTGAAATTTGATATTCAGGGTACTGAGATTTGGAAAAATCGATGTGATTGGTTTTCGGACAGAAATTTGGCGATTAAGGGGTCAAAGTTCAACGATTTGACCTTTGAGAACTCTACCAAACTCCTCCTACAATTTTGAGTCTAAACACGTGAAATTTTAGATATAGGTTCCTTGAACATGAATCTAACTTAATAACTTGATTTGAGCCCCAAACAATAAATTTTAAGGGGTCATAATAGGGGTCAAAGTTAAAAAAAAATTGACCGTTTTTTTTTTTGTTTTGCTCAGCATACACCTCAAAACACTCGGGCAACGCTGGGCACCCATGCTAGTAGAAAAATAAAAGCGATAATCTGTTATTAAAATTAATAGGTTGTCTAGTAGTTAATAGCACAGACTGACGACGTGGGTGTCCCAAGTTCGAATCCAGTTGGTTCCACAAAAAAAAAAATAAATAAATAAATCACGTTCACTTAGGATGTTGGTAACCTTCACGTGGTCCGTCCCGTAATCTTCGCTGTCTTTGTAGAATTAATTTTGACTAGAAAAATATCGCGGAAACCAATGCAACAATAGAATCTTCGAATTTATAGTATATGATGATGATAGTTAAAATGAATAAACTTTGCAAAATGAAACGTATTAAAAAGAAAAACAGATGAAAAAATAGGAGGTTTTCCATGTGTTGAAAGAAAAACTTGCTGTGGTGCTAGAAAAGGGTAACAAAGAAAGACTCAAACAACAGGTCTAGGTAGAAAAGAATATATGGTACAAGAAAGTGTATACAAAGAAAGGGTTGTCGGCATTTTCTGACTGTTAGCTATCAATAGTATAAGACAGTCTGTAGTCTCTTGTTGAGTCGCGATAATTCATTATTTACCTCTCTTCCACCGCAAGGGTATGTGGCACAATGTTGGAAGGTGGGAAAATAATCCAGCACTTCAAGAGATGGAGCCCTCGAACCATGCATAAATAAATCTTAGTAGCCCCATAGCTATTCCCCGGTGAGAGCGATTCAGATAACAAGCGATAAATTTGCTCACTGCAAAAACCAGAACGCAAGGCCTGAGAGAGTGGACCTCTTAGGACTACCAAAAACATTTGCGGTCCTGGATATGACCTTAAACTATATCCGATGGTGAGGCCCCAGCTTGCGGGCTTTGGGGAGTGTAGAGCCACCCTTTAATTGCCATTGCTCTCAGGTCCACTCTGAACCGGAGTGTTTAGTACTTGTTAGGGTCCCAACTATAGGTTAAATAGAAACCGAGTTAAAAAACCCCAAATATACTCTATTAAAAAATTGTTCTTTTAAAATCACTGGATTCGGCATTAAATAACCTGAAAAGGGTTGATATGCCGTAAAATAAAAACAACCAATCAAAAACATTTGCATCAGTCCTAGAGATAGCCAAGTTTCTATCGGACTTATTGCTGAACCTTTCGATGCCAGAGTCGCGATAATTGCCCCACAAGAGTATTAGACTCAGCATTTTTATGATAATTAAAGGAGTCCATTACGAGTGAACGAGTAAGTTCCCACAATAAATATGAACACGCATATGTGCTTTGAATAATCAACTGGGGGTTGTAGGGACTTTTTTTTAAATCGTTTTAAATGAAATTATCTAAAATGATTGTTTTGCGAATCTAACTTAAGCTATTTACAATTGTATAAGTGTCCTAACTGGCGATCACTTCAATACGAAAAATATGACCTTTCGGTTGTATCAAGAAAAACTCCCCCCTTGATTTGAGTTTTAAATGACAAAATTGAAAAATATCTGCTTACATTATTAATTAAAAGTATTTTGATGTTCTTTCTTTTTTTTTTTGTTTTTACCTTTTTTACCCTGAGCGAGGAATATTGTTTTTTTTTTTTTTTTTTTTTTTTAAATCTTTTTCACCCCAAACAGGGCATATTGTCACTTTGTTACCATTTAAGATAATGTCTAACAGTCGATTGTGGGAATTTGAGTAGTGAGGTGTTTGTTTACATTACATTTAAACTTCTACAAATCAATACAGTAAAAGAAGCTGAAAACAGGGAGAGAATTCCAAAGTCTAACAATCTGATAGAAAAAACTATTATAGTAGAAGGCCTTTCGGCATCTAGGGACTTCAACAGTGAAGGGATGGGATTCTATTGCCTACCAAGTTAGTCGGGAGTATGTACGTCGAGGGGGCACAATTGCTATGAGTTCATCATAGCACATTCCATTAAAATACTTGTAAAACATGCACAGGGATGCAACGTTGCAGCTTGGGCGAAAGATTTGAGACCCTTTTTTTTGACCCTGTATAAGAATGGGAGACTAATGATAGATGCACCGATTCTGATGCTGTAGCAATACTCCATGACTTTGTAGTATACGATACTCTCAGATGTGATTAATTTTCTTTCACCATAGAGAGAGCCTACTACTTTATTAATTAAAAGTGTTTTTGTATTCTTTCTTTTTTTTTGTTTTTACTTTTTTTTTTTTTACCCTAAACAAGGCATATTATCACTTTGACGTAAGGGGTTACCATAGGTCTAACAAACGACTGTGGGGATTTGAGTAGAGAGGTGTCTGTTTACATCTAAACTTTTAAAGTACTTGTAAAACAGGTACCGGGATGATGGGACAGAGGTTGGAGCTTGGCCGAAAGTGTGGAACCTATTAAATTTGAGACATTTTGTCTAAGAGGCGGAGACTAGTGATAGATGCACCGGCTCAAATGCTGCAATAATACTCCATGGCTTTGTAGAGGTATATGATACTCTTGGGTGTGGGTAATTTTCTTGCCCGGTAGAGAGAGAGAGAGAGAGAGAGAGAGAGAGAGAGAGAGAGAGAGAGAGAGAGAGTACTTCTTTTGCAACCTTAGCACTGCCCTAAATGTATTTGTTCCAATTCATATTGAGTATCCTGTACATTTACAAGGACACCATTCGCCCATGCATGGAGTATTGTTGCCACATCTGGGCTGATGCATCTACCACTAGTCTCTCCCTCTTAGATAAAGTAAAAAAAAAGTTGTCAATCTAACCGGTCCCAATTTATCAACTAAGCTCCAGCCCCTATCCCGTCACCCCAATGTTGCATCACTGTGCCTGTTTTACAAATATTTTAATGGAATGTGTTCTGATGAACTCGTTTCACTTGTACCCCCTCGACGTACATATCCCCAACACACCCGCTTAGCAATAAGATCTCACCCCTTCACTGTTGATGTCCCTAAATGCCAGAAAGCTTTCTATTCTAATAGTTTCTTCCCTCGAACAGCTACACTTTGGAATTCCCTTCCTGCTGCTTGTTCCCTGGCTGTACTGATATGCAGAAGTTTAAATGTAACATAAAAAAAATCTTGTTAATCTTTTCTAGACATGGACCCAAATGGTATCCCCTTACGCCCAAGTGGCGATATGCTTTGTAAGGGGTGAACATGAGTAAAAAAAAAAACAAAACAAAACAAAGAAAAACAACTCCCGAGGTTCGCAACAACGTGAGGTTGACCCATATATTTTTTTTTTTGCTACATACGTGTATTGGTCCTTGATTAGTTGCCGACGTGTCGGAGAAAAATGTTTCTTATTTTGTTTTTATTTTATTATTTAATTTCTCGTTGCACTCGGTCGGATGAAGTTTAATCATTGTATATGAAGGATCAATTTGTCGATTTGCCGATTGTTGATGATTAAACGAAGTCGCCGTGAAAGATCATAATTTCAGTGAACGACGAATATGATCTCTAGCGCCGGGATATACCAATTAGTGGGGATCCCAGCCTATAACCAGTAACTAAACAGCTCCCGAGGTCCCCAACAAGCGCGTTAAAAATTAAATTTGTATTTTTTTCAATATATAACAAATGTCGCCTGCTTAAAATCTTATTGGCTAAAATCCGACAGCTTGTTTGTTATCGACTTTTATTGGCTAAGCGTTCCTAACATAGAGATCGAACCCGAGTAATTTCATGAAAATCGCGGGTCGTACAGTACATAAGTACCTTAAGTTATGTACGTTTGAAGCAGCAAGGATGTAAAAAAAAATATGCAAAATGAGGAGAAATGTATTTCGATTGCTGAATCATATATTATTATGTCAAGGAGGAGGTACTGCCTGGCACCAAGCTGTATCATACCTCATACGGGTAAAAGAGAAGCTATTCTCACCCAAAAAACAGCCTCTGGTCTCTCAGATTGATAAGCGTGGACGGATCCTTGACTTGTATGGAAACAGTCACGATTACGTCACGATTACGTCACGATTACGTCATCCACTTGAGCTGTGTTACGATTTTTCCGTCTTAAAATGAGAAGGCCACAGCTTCAAATGATGACAACATTAAACAATTGGCGAAAGGATAATGCAATTAAATAGAACCACAAAAAGAAAGAGTTTCCCGATTTTGTTGTTGAACCGATCGTCAACAGCAACAACAATAACAACAGCAACAATAACAATAAAAAATCCTGAACGAGTGTATCGCTCGTTTTGGTGGGACAATGTATCCAACGTTCCACTTATCATTCGTAGCCTGCGGTGTTTCAGCGGGGGCATCGAAAGCTTTCACACATCACCAGGTTCTCTCTGCCTAACTTCTTTATCAAACAACCCCTTCCGTCGATTTAGATTTTTTTTTTATGCCACGTTTTTTTTTTTTTTTTTTTTTTAATTTCCACTACTTTTATTTTCTGCTGGGAAAAGAGAGGAAGCTTCTTGCAGAATTTCAGAAAAACCGAACATAATTGAAGAGTATGACTTTTGAAAATAAAGAAAGAGATTGGAAAGCTGGCTACACGTACACTAACACACACTAACACACACACACGCGCGCCAAACACACACACACTAACACACACACACACACACACACGCTCACACAAAAACACAAACACACACACTAACACACACACACAAACACACAAACACACACACGCACACACATATGCACACACACACTAACACACACGCGCACATAAACACACACACACACTAACACACACAAACACACACACAAACGCACACACACACAAACGCACACGCACTAACACACACACACAAACTAACACAGACACAATAATAAAGTCAGAGTTTACGCAAAAGAAAGAAACTAATAAATCTTCCGTTCTTGTTGTGGAAAAAAAGGATGAAACTCAATTTCCGGGGTAAAAATATCAGATTATTTAGGGCGGATATGAAATTGGCTGCGCCTCCCATTTTATATAAAGTCCCCGATTCATAGGATAGGGAAAAGGGCGATAAGACACTGCATGTACTCTTTTTTTTTTTTTTTTTTTTAGATATAACTGCTGGCCGTACATTCAATTTGTGCAAATGCATTCAAAATGACGTCACCGGTAACGAAAAAAAGACTATAAAAAAAAGAACGAGAATGACCACGTTAGAGACGTAGATAAGGTTCAAGATCACGTTAGAGGTGTGAATAACGCTCGAAAAAACGATTACGTCCGTAACGCCACGGCCGTAACAATGAAGAAGTAAATATTGTTACAAAGAATAAGTGAGTTAAAGTCCTTTTCTATCCTGTGGCTACTTTGCGACTGAGGCTACAACGTGTCGGTTCCCGGACAACGTTACATTTGCAGTCAAATCCCGAGCATTCTACATTTGAACGGATAGAAAAAGAGAAGAGCATAAAATAATGGATTTATAGTGGACACGTGAAGATGAAATATCAACTTGCCTGTAAAGATATATCCTTTGTTTCTCTTTAAGTTCTGTAATTACTTTAACTTTTCTTTCTTTTCTTTACTTCCTTTTCCATTTAGAGAGAAAAAATAGAACAAAAAACAAAAAACAAAAAAACACACACACAGTATTCAAATAAGACAGTGAAAAAAAAGTACAGGACGGTTAGATCAGTAATTGAGATTCAAATTCAAATAATTGTATTTGAATTAAATGGCGAATGGCGAACAACTTTCAACAATGAAAATAGTTTTTATAATCAGCCATGTAGTAAAAAGCGGCGTGGACTCGTCAACACAATAGAAATGACTTTAAAAGAAGAAAAAAAGTATTTCTGTCGCTTTGTTAAAAGACATTACTACGGTCATCTAGTATTGAGAGGCGGGTCAATCACAAAACTTAAATGCACAACTGAAAATAGCCAAAGTAATGACCAGCAAGATATCCATATTAATAAGTAAGCTACGCTATCATAAAACCAACAGATTTTTTAGAGAACTTCCATCAACGTATCTTTGCAAAATGTCTCACCAACATTTCACGGAAGGTTTGTCAATACATTTTACAGAACATTTGTAAACACATTTTACAGAACATTTGTCAATACATTTTACAGAACATTTGTCAATACATTTTACAGAACATTTGTCAATACATTTTACAGAACATTTGTCAATACATTTTACAGAACATTTGTAAACACATTTTACAGAACATTTCTAAACACATTTTGCAGAACATTTCTAAACACATTTTACAGAACATTTGTAAACACATAATACAGAACTTTTCTAAACACATTTTATATACATATTCTCACCAGATTAAAAAAAAAAACTGTTCTCATACATTTCACAGAACAATTCTAAACACATTGCACATAACATTTTTAAACACATTTCACATAAGTATTCTCAACACATTTCACAGAACATTTCACATAAATATTATCAACACATTTCAAAGAACTTTACTAAACACAGTTCACAGAGCAATTCTAAGCACATTTCACATACATATTCTAAACACATTTCACAAAACATTTTTCAATACATTTCACAGAACATTTCTAAACACATTTAACAGAAATGTTCTCAATACATTTCACAGAACATTTCTAAAACATTTCACAGAAGATTTCTAAACACATTTTACATAAATATTCTCAACACATTTCACAGAACTTTTTTAATACTAAACTTAGAACAGTTCTAAATACATTCCACAGAACATTTCTAAACACACTTCACATAAATGTTCTCAACACATTTCACGGAGCTTTTCTAAAACATTTCACAGTACTTTTTCTCAATATATTTCACAGAACATTTCTAAACACATTTCACATAAATATTCTCAACACATTTCACAAAACATTTCTAAGCATATTTCATACTAGCGGCTGTGCCGCGTCGGCACACACAACGCCGAGTCAAACACAAAATCGAGTACACTCAACATCAAATACACTCAACATCGTCTTACCATCAACGATTACCCTGTGAACTTGGAGTATGAAAAATTCCCATATGCACAAAACAAAATCACTGAAAAAACAAAAATACCCTAAGGGTAAGGATAATGAGTAAACGTTGCATAAAATGATGGTTAAACTTATTACGAACTTGTCAGGATTCGAACCTGGAATATTCTGATCCATAGTCAGATGCGTTATCCATTGCTCCACAATTCCGGTCTGTATGCCGAAAGATGTTACCGCCACTGTATACAGACTGCTAAATTCCGTTGACATGGGCAGATAACTTTTTCGACAATTGCACGAAACGGCCCTAAAACGCATATTTTGGGCTTTTTGTGTGACTCGGCGTTGTTCGTTACGAACAATATACAGATCAGGACAATCTAAGGACACAAACTTTTCAGGGGGGGGGAAGAAGTTTTAATCCGTTCGAAAGTTTTATTGATACACACACACACACACGCGCACACACACATAAATAAATAAACATTTAAAATTTTATTAATAGTATAGATAAACTTTCTCAAAATATTTGACATAAATATTTGTTCACACATTTCAAAGAGCATTTATAAACACAATTCACATAGATATTCTCAATATATTTCAATAGACATTTCTCAGTTCACTTTACAAAATGTTATTTAACGTAGAAATAGAATTTTACTCACCGCATATCGCAAACCTTTTCTCATCACATATTACATAACTTATTACATTTCATATTACATAACTTTTGGCATTACATATCGCATAACATGTAACATTACAGATTACATAACCTTAAACAATACACGTCACATAACATTTAACAGTACGTACTGCATGACCGTTACCAGTACATAATACATAACTATAAATATCATATATTACATAACACCTAACTATATTACATAACCGCATATTGCATAACTTAGAACTGCACGCCTGTGGAACTCTGTCCCGCTTGCCTGTTTCCCTCCCGACTTCAACCTGGATGTCTTCAAATCCAACACAAATAAATTCCTGATGAACCGCCCCCTTAAGTAATGACACTTTATCAATTCTCTAATACTATTACTACACTATCCCATTGATTACTGTACACACAATGACCCTTATCCCCGAGTGGCCCTTGGGCCTTGATACGTGGTGAACTCCATGTAAAAAAAAACTTTTACCATTGTATATGTAAAATGTTTTTGATGGAGGTATGAGACGAATGGATTCGCCAATCGTTTTTATAACCAACGGCTGGGTTAAACAACCAATGAAAACGTTTCAAAATTATTATAAAAATTGTCGAATTTTGGATTCAATCAGTTCGCCGTTTGCTATGTCACGGACCGCATTTGATTCTTCGCCGCCATCTTGGTTACTGATCTGAACTACGCCGCCATCTTGGTTACTGATCTGAATTACGCCGCCATCTTGGTTACTGATCTGAACTACGCCGTCATCTTTGTTCAACACAATGTCTCAAAACGTAACAGTATATTACATAACTTTGACTATTATATATTACATAACTTTTAACATTACATATTACAGAACGTTTCTTAAGATATTTTCTAGAACTTTTTCTCAACACATTTTAAAGAAATATTCTTAACACATTTTAAAGAAATATTCTTAACACATTTTAAAGAAATATTCTTAACACATTTCACAGACTTTTCTCAATACATTTCACAGCACTTTTCTTAACATACTTTGCGGAACATTTTTCAACACAATTTACCCGATTTTGGTCAACATATTTCATAAAACCTTTCTCAACACATCTTTCAAAACTTTACCAAACACCTTTTTCAGAACTTTTCTACACACATCTC
>NC_136498.1:105702922-105815422 GCF_053919585.1 Euprymna scolopes
ACGGGTCGTGGACGACGAAACACGTGTCAGTGGATAATTATGCTTTGGAAGTGGTGTATATATATATATATATATATATATATATATATATATACATATATAGACAGAGAGAGAGAGACAGAGACAGAGACAGAGAAAAAACAGATAGAGACAGACCGAGAGAGAGAGAGAGAGAGAGAGAGAGAGAGAGAGAGAGAGAGAGAGAGAGAGAGAGAGGATGGTGAGAGAGATAAAACAAGTCCCCCTTGATCAAATAGTATATGCCTATTAAATGAATAATCTAAAAGTGTGTTTATTATATACTTTTTTCTCTACGTAGACGTTGTTTATTTGTTTGTTTTTTTGCGATACTTTATTCATAAAAAAATGCATTTTCACCTAAATGCAAGTTGGGAATAATTATCCCATTGACCAATTTTGCACCCCCAAATCGGGAGCGACATATGAATTGTTTTTCAAATTTAATTATCTACTGACACGTACAGTATATGTAAACGCAAAATATTTGAATGCAATTTACCGTCACACATTCTGACCGAGAAACAGTATATATGGAATATAAGACTTATATACGCCGCATATACCACACTAGTTCGTCAGTGTTGCATTCAAAAATGAAGCAAGTGCGCGAAGCAAGATAAGAGGGGCGGGCGAATCATCGTTAGCAGAAAAGTAATGACACCTTTTTTGTTTTGTAATAATGATATGTTTTAGGCTGCCAATATTTTTTCGGCAAATATTTGTATATTGACAATCAGCTATTGCTCAAATAAATCTCGACTATAAGCAGAATTCGAGCACAAGAAATGGCAGAACAAATTATTTTTGCACCCTGAGGAAGATTCAGCGGAGAATTTGAAATTCATGGCCGTCGGCGCAACACACGAAAGACAAAACGAGGGAAAAATAAAACAATTCCAAAGCAAAGACAAATATTTATCAAAATTGAAAGTAAAAAAATAGTAAATAATGATTTTTATGTTCGGATAGAGACTCTATATATATATATATATATATATATATATATATATATATATATATATATATATATATAAACACACACATATATATATATACACACGCACACACACACACATATATATATATGTGTATGTGTGTATGTGTGTATATATATGTGTGTGTATATATATACACACATACACAGACACAAATATATATATATATATATATATATATATATTTATATACATATCATTAAAACACAGTAGTGTTTTAAAATATGCTTAAGTAGCAGTTTAGTTATTTAGAACTACTTTAAAGCTTCACCGCTCACTCATTTTTCAACCAAATTTCAAACAATTATTACAGTTTATAGACCACCTTCTCAGCTATATTATGAAAAAGTTTTTCTTTCAATTTTCGTTCAGTAAAATAAAAGTTATGATGAATTTAGTGGTGCTCAAAATCGTAAAAAATATTCGTAAGGACGTGAGGGACGTTTTTTATGACTGGTTTCCATAGCAACCACCTCGCTTTAGCGATTACTGTTCCTACTAATTCACTGCTGTCGCGAAAAGAGAAGTAGCAAGTGAAACCAAGAGAATGAAAACAGACGAGTGTCGTACATTTAACATGTGTATGGTATGTTTATGGAGGCATAAAAATAAAACTGAAATTAAACAAAGAACAAGTGAATTTATTGGAAGCCTGGAAAAATCATGGATTACAATAGAAAAATACGAGCATGAAAAGTAATATGATTAAGCATAAACATGGAAAAGTATAGGACTAGTTGTTAAAACTAGAAAAAGAAAAGGACAAGGAATTCTAGTAAAAAATATAATAAATTTATAACATTATTGCAGCATTAAGAATTAAAAAAAAAATTCAATTTATAATATTATATAATTGATTCTTAATGCTGCAATATATTAAGTTATAAATTTATTATATTTTTTACTACAATATCTCGTCCTTTTCTTTTACAGTTTTAACAACTAGTCCTTTACTTTTCCATGTTTAAGCTTAACCATATTACTTTTCAAGTTCGAATTTTTCTATTGTAATATATATATATATATATATATATATATATATATATATATATATATATATATATATATATATATATATATATATATATATATATACAGGGTGGCCACAAAGTCACGGAACAATGTTAATTAAAAAAGTTAAAAAATTAAAAGAGTTATAGTAGCAACATTTATTCAAATTCAAAAAATAAAAATTAACATTGGTGCGTAACTTTGTGGCCACCCTGTATATATATATATATATATATATATATATATATATATATATATATATATATATATATATATATATATATATTACAATAGAAAAATGCGAGCATGAAAAGTAATATTGTTAAGCTTAGACATGGAAAATTAAAGGACGAATTATTAAAACTGGAAAAGAATAGGACAAGATATTCTAGTAAAAAATATAATAAATTTATAACTTAAAAGATTGCAGCATTAAGAACTGATTATATCTATATATCTATAAAAGTGAGTGTTGTGTGTCTGTGTGTGTACATTTCCTTATGCAATAACTCTGTCAATTTTAAGTCTAAAGACTCAAAATTTCATATGCAAGGTACTGAGATTTAGGGAAATCTATGTGATCCGTTTTCGACCAGAAATTTGGCTGTTAAGGGGTCAAAGTTCAACGATTTGACTTTTGAGAACTCTACCAAACTCCTCCGACAATTTTGGGTCTAAACACTTGAAATTTTAGATATAGGTTCCTTGGACATGGATCTAACTTAATAACTTGATTAGAGCCGTAAACAATAAATATTAAGGGGTCTTAATAGGGGTCAAAGTTAAAAAATTGACCGTTTTTTTTAAATATATATTACAGTAATAATTATGTCAGCCCCTTTAAGAACTGGGTTATTATTGTTGAGCACTTTAAAAGTTGAAATGAAAGTCGGTCACTTAAGATCGCATGCGCAGATCATAACGTTATAATCATTAGATCATTATGACAGAAGTTAAGGAATTTAAAAATAAATGTTTAAATTTCAGCGATATTTCCTATGGTTAATGTTGGCCGTGTGGTTTGTTCCTTGTTAATGAAGTCAGAAATGGCTTCGTGGCCGGGCTCGAATCTCCCGACCGGCAGTAATCGTGACACCCTGAACTGATGATTCCCGAAAGGGTGGAATACTAGTGTTTTAGGTATTTAAAAATTAATGTAGTAATGATTATTTAATAATTATATATATATATATATATATATCTCATCGCAAATTCTGGTTTCCTGTTGTGGAATAATTTCTGACTGTTTATTATTTATATCCGCTAACTTGACATTTATAGGTACTCCCCTCCATTTCTGTGTGAATTTCTGATACCACGGAGGTAGAATACCAATATACGGTGTCATGGGTAACTCAGTCACTGGTTTCAGATCTACTGATTGGCAGTGATTCTCATTTCATACACTGGTGATTGCGTAAACAGGAAACACTGGTATTTGTGGAATAAATACAATTGCTATTATTTATTAAAATATTATATATATATATATATATATATATATATATATATATATATATATATATATATATAATTTATTAAAAAAAAAACATGCATGTTTCAAGGCACTACCTCTTCTTGTGGCCTAATGGATTACGCGTCGGACTGCTATACAGAAGGTCTGGAGTTCAAATGCATGAAACAGTCAAGCTACGCTGATGAGCGGTATGACCTCGAAACATGTATGTCTGTAGATTACTTTTTTTTATATATATAAATAAATAAATATATTATTGGTTTACATCAAAATAAAAATATTTGCGATTTCCTAAGAAACAAGATCTTCAAGGAGAAGACGCTAAGTTAACCGTAATATCGTTAAAAAATCAACAACACACATATATAATAATTTTTTTTTACTATAATAATTAAATACCTACAGACACTAGTGTTTCATCCTTTCGGGAATCTTCAGAGCATGGTGTTACGATTAACACCAGCCGAACGATTCGAACCCCGCGACACGAGATATCTCTGGTCCAATTAGCGGAGACCGTATCGATTTGGCTACCATTAACCGCGTGAAATAGCGTTGAATTTAAACATTTTAATTTTAAATGTTCATTACGTCAGTCAGAGAGTGATCTAATCGTTATACGATGATCTATGCATAAGAGCTAAATTGACCGACTTTAATTCAACTGAAATTGCTCAACCATAAGAAATGAATTTCTTAAAGGGGCTGTCATAATTATTTTTTTACTATAATAATTAAATACCTACAGACACTAGTATATATATATATATATATATATATATATATATATATATATATATATATATATATATATATATAGTAGCTGTACCTATCCGCTTTTCCTGCGATTGATTAATGTGATTTCAGAATTAAAGTTTTGGGATTTGCATGATTTAAAAAATTTAAATGGAAATTAAACAAAATTTAGTATTTATTAATTTTATATGTCAATAATTTTCTCAATGCTATTTAGATTTCAAACGAATTAGCAAAATATTTAACGTGTAAGCAACATGCAATCAAGAAATATACATCCTTACTAGTAGGGAGGGGATAAGTGGAGAAAATCATTGCCAGTTAAAATATTGGTTATCGCCTTGCAATAAGCCGAATCATTATTTAAAATAGTAACTGTCGTCGGAATAAGGAAGAAATATCTCTAGATGGCGTTTATTATGGATAGTCTTTATCAAATATTTTTTGCTGGAGTAGTGGGGGAGGGGCTTGCGTTGTATTATTAATGCATTAATAACGGCGATCATCTGGAAAGATGCAGCAATCATCATATATATATAATGATGATGATTATATATATATATACAATGATGATGATGATTTTATATATATAATCATCGTCATCACTATATATATATATATATATATATATATATATATATATATATATATATATATATACTCGGGTTTTTTTTATATTCAAAAGTAATAGACTAGTGAATTCAACGAGGTTGTTAGATAGTGCTCAATAAAAAGAGCTGATAATACTTGTTTATTGTTATATAAACATACATCCCGCTGCTACGAACAGCCACTTGTTTCAATCAAACAACAGATATCATCAGGCAGCGACTTGGCTATTCAAATGTTCAATGATTCAATGGGTTTTTTATTCAAACGTAATGGACTAGTGAATTCAACGAGGTTGTTAGATAGTGCTCAATAAAAAGAGCTGATAATACTTGTTTATTGTTATATAAACATGCTCACATTGACTTGACTATTCAAATGTTCAATGATTCATTGAACATTTGAATAGTCAAGTCACTGCTTGATGATATCTGTTGTTTGATTGAAACAAGTGGCTGTTTGTAGCAGCAGGATGTGAGCATGTTTATATAACAATAAACAAGTATATATATATATATATATATATATATATATATATATATATATATATACTAGCGGGGGTACCCGGCGTTGCCCGAGTGTTTGTTTCCGGGACGAGGGGGAGTTTTAAAAAATGTTACGGTAGGTAAGTAGGAAGGATCAAACCCGGAGTCATGAGTAAAAGTAGGAAAATAAAGTGTGAAAAAAAAAACAAAAAAAACAAACATCTGCAACGTTAACAGTTCGGCCACCAAGAAAAGTCCATTCCAGTTGTTTAGGAAAAAAAACAAACAAAAAAAAAAACGACTACGGTAGGTCGGCGCGAACGTGAAAATATAATGTGAATTGTCCAGCACGCTAACCACTACGCCACAGAGGACTGCAGCTTAGTTTAGTGATTTTAAATAACTTGACATGAAAGAACTACGAAGCCAAACCGGTGTTCTCTTCTCAACTGTTTCTTGTGAACGATCCCCAAACGGTGTTAAGTGGTGGCAGGGGGAGGAGGAATTTATAAGAGAAGAAATATTTTACCACTTCCATTGATCTTAACCGATTTTGGCCGTGACTTCTCAGCAGAAAAAGTATAGAAATCTAAGATTATCGAGGAATTTTAGAAATAATAAGCCTATTACACACCTCAGATATTGTTCTGCCGTTTGTGCATATTATATTTGCATGAAATATCTTGATTTTTAATCCTATTAAGGTCAAAATCAGACGAGAAAAATGAGTTCATTTTATTTATATAGAGAAGAGAAGATATATATATATATATATATATATATATATATATATATATATAATGATTGCTGCATCTTTCCAGATGATTCCCGTCACATGATGACTATGCACGCCCGCCGCAGATTTGCACATCTTTGTGACATACAAATTGAGCAATTTTCACTGAATTCACTTCCTTTGGAGGTTGAAGAGTATTCCTATGAACATTCACATGTCTTCTCAAACCAGCAGTAGACTTGCAAACTTTGCTGCATATAAAACAGATCGTTTGGTACGGACTAAAAGGTGCGAAGTTGACCTGAACAGGAGTTTTGTACGACTTAAGGTGGTTGACATAGCCAGCTCGTTCACAAACGTCGCATTTCCAACTCTGTGTGTCATAGTTAAGACCATCAATTAAACCTTTGCGAAGCTCTCGCTTCAGATTGCTGTGGACCTGCTTCTTTTCTCTAGAGCATCACACTTTTCACGTACAAGCTTTCGCCACTTTCAGAGTAAGTTCTTCCTATGTGTCGATGTCGATTTGTAAGACTTTCAAATTATTTTTTGTAGAGTTCCTGAATCTCTTGTGTTGAGGGCGCATGCCATTTTCTGGTGGACAGGGCGTCATTATGAACAGTTACCAACATGCCAAACGGTCACTGGAGATCTATACTCGCAGCAATGTAAAGCAAAACGTGTGCAAGAGACATTGCGTCCAGAGAAGCCATGATTGGTAGATCGCAAAGGTGTGTTTTTCCCTTATGACATTGACAGGCCGCATGTCGCGCAGTGGTCCAAGATAAAATCCAGCAATTGCGCCATCCGACTATCAATCACCTCTTCCACTCCCTGGATAATCATCCTTTACCAATGAAGTAGACTTACGCCAATCTCTCACGTATTCCTTTGCGTCCAAGACTCTCGAGTTCTACCGCAAGAGGAGGGAACAGCTGAAAAAAAAAAAACATTGGCAGAAGGTGCTCAATGCCGATGGCGATTATTTCAAAGACTAAATATATGTTACTTATATTTTTCTTTTAAAAACGGAAAGAACTTTTTGGGTTACCTTATAAAATATTCTCTTTCTAACAACATAAAATAAATAAGTAAATAAAATGTCCTCCAATGTGTGAAATTAGAAAAGAAATCGGCCCAGCCGTTTCGGAGTCCACAGAGAATGAACTCAGACACACACACACACACATATACACACACAAATACACAGAGAGACACAGGCACAGTGCCTTTTATATGTAAGTAGATATATTATATATATCTTATATATATCTTATCTTTTATATATAAGTAGATATTATATATATATATATATATATATATATATATATATATATATATATATATTGTTTGGTGCAAAAATAATTTCGACTTTTGACGTTTAACTTCAAAAGATCATAACTGCTTTCATAATAAACTTTATTAATCGAAATAATATCCATTAGAATTGACACATTTTTGCCAACGATAAACAAGTGTATTTATCATATAAGCATAGGAATCCGGAGTTCTGGAAGCGATGAAACCATTGACGGCCGATTCGGCATCATCTCGGCTTTTGAAGCATTTTTCGCGCAGGAAGTTATCCAGATGCTTGAAAAAGTGATAATCATTGGGCGAGAGGTTTGATGAATATGGGAATGAGGAAATGAGGCAGAGTCTCGTAGCCCAATTCTTTCAGCTTCTGCAGGGTCATTTGAGCAACATACAGGCAAACGTTGTCATGGAGGATAATTGGTCCCTTTATATTGATAAATCTCGAGCACATAACTTGTGCATTTCGCCAATTTGTCAGCAGTACTTTTCCGCCGTAATCGTTTCGCCTGGATTCAAGAAGCTGTGATGGATGAGACCGGCTGCAGACCCACCAAACAGTCACCATAACCTTCTTTTGGTGAAATTTTGGCTTCGGGAAGTGTTGTTGAGCTCCTCCGGCATCCAACCACTGTGCCGAACGTCGTCGGTTGTCGTAGAGGATCAACTTCTCATCACACGTCACAATCCGCTCGAGAAATGGGTCGTTTTTGTTGCGACACCCCAAAACGACGATTTTTTAAAATTATGGTTCAATTCATGTAACACTCATTTATCCAACGTTTTTGATTTTCCTATTTACTTAAATTGAAATGATCGTTATTAATTGCAGTCGGCGGCCGCAACCATCTTCATCTTCGAGGCTCTAGCCACCATTGCAAAATTTCTTGAACCACCATTGTGGCACACGTTTGTTAGTGGTTCCTGGATCTAACGCATCATCGTTATCACGAGCTGAAACGAATAAAGAGATTGGGGACGGTAATCAATAATAAGATTCAATAAAGCGAAAAACGCGCTTTAAAATGATATATATATATATAACATAGCTTTACATATCAATGAATTAATTCAGAAATCATATATAAAATTAACATAAGTGAGAAAACGATATTGCTTTTGCACCAACCTAATATATATATATTTACACACACACACACACACACACACACACACACACACACACACATATATATGGAATGTTATCATCTCCTTTCATCTGTAAAAGTAATTAGATGACAATAAAATTTTAACCAACCTATTCTTGTTGTGTATGGATCTTTTCATTATCTCGCAGCCATTTGCCAGCAAATGTCGTCTTATAAATTGGGTCATAAAGATAACCTGCTTCTAAGTGACATAGTTGTTAAAACGACTCACAGTCTGATTATTTGCGGCGTGGGTTTAATGAATTTATGGAACAAATTAATTAGGTTTCGTCGCTCTAAAGAAACCGCATTTGAAACGGCATTTCAAATGCTTTCATCAAACAAAAATGCTTAAATAACGCCCAGAAAAGAAACGGTCATTTAGAGCGTGAAGATTTCTTCCTTTGTACTAAAGTTGCCTAGCCTAGGGGGGTGTATCCGATCCGAACAAGAAGCAGAAAGCAACAACAGATTACCGTCCTACTCCTCTTTTGATTGTCCTGTTTTAAAATTTCGTTTTTGTTTGTTTTACAAAACTAACCGTACACGCCGTATCTCTGCGTATGTTCAAACACAGCGCGGCATCTGTCGTGTCTTCCGGGATGGTTACAATAAGCGACAGACGTACACACGTGAGCGCAAAACGGGGCTGGAAGTGTTTGGCATAAGAAGGAGAAGGTAGATAAATTACGCATTAAAAGAAAAAATAACAAGTAAAACAATAAATGAACACAAAAAGAGGGCGGGAAAACGAGGCAGTACCATACAATTATCGAAATGAGAAATGAAAAATGTATTATCTTAACAACTAAAACCGCGTTTCAATTTGCAAATATCTTAAATAGAATGTAGGTGCTGGAAATTGTGATAATTACGACGAAAAATACATCGTCCCTAATCGTCTTTATTTCTCCTTAGTACTATTAAAGTCTATTGCCAATAATTAGAAAATAAACATACCAATAACATATTTGAAATTAACTTCTAGAGTCCAAAACCGTTTTTATAATTTAATTAGCGATGACCTTTTAAACTCCCTTTTCCCTCTTTCTCAAAGAATAGATATTGCGAGCCTGCTTCTGCTCTATCGTTAACTTTTGTGATAAGTGATCGACTGAGCTCCAATTTATGTTCAGTCTCTATAAAACGTTAGCAAAAAAAAAAAAAATTGCCCGTCTAGCTAAAACAATCGTCAATAACCCCCTTCACTCTTTATCTAAACGAAAATTCTATGAACAGAGTTACTTTCCTAGAACTGTCCGTCTGTGGAACACAATACCGTGGGGCTACTTCTTAGCAGACTATAGCATGCCCATTTTTTTTTCAAATCTAATTTTCACATACCTATATAGTTTATCTCCACCAATAATCATTAGCGTAATTATAAATATACAATTGTTTCACTGGCCACATGATTCAAACTCGGAACCTTAGAGTAGATATTAGTGTGAGAGTAAGAATACCTTAAACTTCCACTAGGAATGACCGTGCTTGAGAGACTGCTTAGTCGGAACATGTAAGAACATTTGATAGAGATATATTTTCGAAATACACACCAAGGATTATCATGAGTAGCTGAGGCAAAAGAATTAACATATTATTCGAAAACTATAATGGTCAATCAAAAAAGGGAAAATTAACTTTATTTTATTATACAAACTAGCAGGGGTGCCCGGTGTTTCTCGGGTTTTTGGAGGTGTATGCTGTGAAAAAAAAGCAAAAAAAACAAAAAAAAATGGTTAATTTTTTAAAACTTTGACCCCTATTATGACCCCTTAAAATTTATAGTTTCGGGCTCAAATCACTTTATTAAGTTAGATCCAGGTTCAAGGAACCTATATCTAAAATTTCAAGTGTCTAGACCCAAAATTGTCGGAGGAGTTTGGTAGAGTTCTTAAAGGTCGAATCGTTGAAATTTGACCCCTTAACAGCCAAATTTCTGGCTGACACCCGTCACATCGATTTTCCCAAATCTCAGTACCCGGTATTTCAAATTTCGAGTCTATAGACTAAAAATTGACAGAGTTATTGCGTAGGGAAATGTACACAGACAGACAGACACACAGACACACAGACAGACAGACAGACAGACAGACACGTTCACTTTTATAGATATATAGATTATAATTTATTGAGATTGTCGGACTGACTTCCCCATCTTGGTTGTTATAGTTACAGCGTTTCGGCCGTTTTGCCCTCCGGCCTTAATCAGGTGTTTTGTATCGAACTGGGGAACCGTTTGTTAGGAGTCTCGAACCCAACCCTTTATTATTATTACTGAACGAAGGCAGTGAAAAGTAACATTCAAAACAGAGAATCAGCAACTATGTCCCAAAGCCTAGCTGGAGTCCGAACACGGTACACCCGTAATAATAATAATAAAGGGTTGGGTTCGAGACTCCTAACAAACGGTTCCCCAGTTCGATACAAAACACCTGATGAAGGCCGGAGGGCAAAACGGCCGAAACCTTTTGACTATAACAACCAAGACGGGGGAGTCAGTCCGACAATCTGAATAAATGAAAACACCTCATCTCAAAAATACAGACAATTACAAATTATTATGTTTCAATTTTAATTAATACATTTTTACTCTTATTGCGTACCTGTGTTTTTATATAGAAAGAGGTAAGATTAAATATGAAAAATTTTAACTAATGAAAAGATTTAAAATAAAGATTAATGTTGATAAAAGTAAACTATTCGTAGGAAAAAATAATTATGTTTGCTACGAGCTTTAATTTTTATTCAATAAATGACACTGATATTGTTTTTATTTATAAATGAAAAAATATTTTTGTGGATTGTGTTTTTTTTATCGCTTAAATGTGTTTAATCGTAAATTAATTCTTAAATATATTCTGATAATATTTTTCGTTTATTTTACTTTAGAAACTAAGGTGTTTTCACTTTCTACGATTAGTTTCATCTATCTATACGATAACAATGTTGAGTGAATCAACGTTTGTTTCTCTATGGCTTTTATCGGAATATTTTAATCACTAAAATACATCTAAAAATATAAAAGCGAAAATGTATGTATGTATGTGTGTATGTATGTATGTATGTATGTATGTGTGTATGTATGTATGTATGTATGTGTGTATGTATGTGTGTATGTATGTGTGTATGTATGTATGTGTGTATGTATGTATGTATGTATGTGTGTATGTATGTATGTTTGTATGTATGTGTGTTCGCTTTTTCTGTGTGTCTACAAAAGGCTTCTTTCAGAGAAGCGGTCGCTAGCTTCTCAACTTTTTAAAACTTTTTATATCACATATAAATCGTAATATTTCACAGTTAACAACGAAGATCGCCTGTCTATTTAATTTGCTCGATTTCGGGAAGATAAATATTCAATATTTGTCGCTCGCCGCACGTGGGTTAGTCTTTTTCCTATAAATCTTGGTGGAAAAAAAAGTGGTAGTAGACAGGCAGCCTCGAATCCCTATCGCGAAGGAGGAAAAGAACGAAAAAAAGACATGACGTCTTTGCTGTTGCGTCCATCGCCAAACCACAAATGGCGAAGATTTAAATTAAGGCTAGTCAATCGAAAAGAGGGGATGACTTTCGAAAATATCGGCAAAAAAAGCGACCCCCTTCCTGTAGAAAAGTGCCCAGTTGAGGGTGAAGGAATTAATGATTTTAGTCAATATTTCGATACTTTTCGTCCGAAGGGTCGAGCTTCAAAACTATACCAATATCGTATAAATCTGTCACCACTGGTGTAAGTTTTAGGCATTACACATACATACATACATACATGCATACATACGTACATTTTAACAGACAGATGAGATTTATATTATAGATGGCTTGGTTTATTCCTAGGCAACGCAGGTAGTTCCGCCACAACAATGGGTCTCCTCTCTACACTTGAAGAGGTTTTGACTGATATTTGTAGCCTTATCTAGCCATAGCAACTTTGATCGACCCAATCACATGGTG
This sequence comes from Euprymna scolopes, assembly GCF_053919585.1. NCBI lineage: Eukaryota > Metazoa > Mollusca > Cephalopoda > Sepiida > Sepiolidae > Euprymna > Euprymna scolopes. Next base: position 105,715,426 of record NC_136498.1, read on the forward strand.
CATCTGAGCAAGATTGGCTTAGGGAAGGGGATTCCCATGTCAGTAAGAGGGGATTATTTTCTAACCTCCTAGTAGTTTAGTCCCTTCCTGAGATATTGTTAGAGGCTTGAGATGGCCGAGGAAGTTTCTACCTAACTCCATTCGTTTGGCCATCAATGAAGATGATGGCGTTCGTTAATCACTGGTATCCTTTATATCCTTTCCGTTGGAAACTTTTTTGTCCAGCAAAACATGCAAGTTGTTCAGTCAAGCGGCATGTGTGGTTCAACGCTGGGTCTAATTTATTGGCATAAGTTTATCTGTTTCAGAAAGGACACGCATACTCCATAGAAGAATAACACAAGAACGAGACCTTACATCATATTGCGTGTGCTGTGGTGCTCGACCTGCAGTCGATTAGTTTCCTTCGAAACTAACTTTTATTTTTGTCTTTTTTTATATGTACCAGTGATAAGAGGGTGCGTTCATAGTTACATGAAGATAAACATTCTCATATTGTATTCCAGACCACGTGATGTTAATGGGTCGGTTGGTCTTTCGGTTCTTGAGACGAAATGAGCAGACTTATGTTTGTAAATCTTACATGGAGTTGGTTTGTTTCCGATGAAAGAAGTAGCTCATCTAGAGCTGAGTTGACGTCTTTTTCTACTCATTCGAAGATGCAACACAGAACTCGTCAACTTAGATGAACTGTTATATAGTCTGGATCATTGATTGATCATTGGTGTTATACAGTAATGACGCCAGCGGACTACCGAAAATCTTTCGCCGATTCGAACGACGCTATTGTTTAGAGCAACATAAAATCACCTGTCTTTTAAGATGGCTCCGATAGATCTGTGAGTGATAGATCTTTGGTGAAATTAAGGATCTTTTTCAAGGAGACGTTGGTTTGCAATTGAAATGAATAATGGCTCGCGTCTTGGGAAAGCTACATATCTTGACAAGAGTCTGAGATTTACCTTCACTACTGATCTGAAATGGAACACATACATCAAATCTGTTGCCAAGATGGCTGGAAAAATGGTTGGATAACTCTACCGATCCAGTAAGTACCTCACTGCTGATGCAACCCTCTATCTGTATAAGATCCAGGTACGCCCTAAAATGGAGTGTTGTTGCCACATCTAGACCATATCTATGCAGGAGATGCTCGGCACGCCGTGTCCTGCCTCGATAGAGTTCAAAACCGGCTTCGAAACTTAGTAGGTGATGCCCTTTTCTCTTCCCAGCAACCCCTTTCTCACAGAAGAGATGTTGCGAGCCTGTATCTGCACTATCGTTATTTTCATGACAAGTGCTTGACTAGTCCAAATGATGGCTCCTCTTTGCCAAACTTTCACAAAACACACTCGACTAGCTACAACCACTATAAACAATTTCCCTCACTCTCTACCTGTGCCTAAATTCCATGGACAAAGCTTCTTTCTCAGAACTGCTTGCATGTATAACACTGTTCTAATGGTCTGCTTCTCTGTTGAATACAACATGATAGCCTTCAAATCCGATGTAAACAAGTTCTTGTTGAGTCATTCCCGTAAATAATAAAATTCTACCCAATTTATACCATTAACTACACTACCATCTTACATTCATTAACCCTTATCCTCGAATGGCCTTCGGTTCTTGATAATTGATGACCTCCAACAAAATATATTGTATGTGGCAGATAGATTAACAAAGACTACACCACTTACACGTCGTTTCTGAAATTTTCTATGTGCTGAATCAGATTTAGGAATTGGCTGGTTTATTTGTCAGGCTCCAATTCCTGCTTATTGGAAGATGATGGCTGGTTCAGCAACCTTTGAGGATTAGCTGCTCAATAGGTTAAACGGATAACATCGCATGGCGGCCAGGGAGGAACTCTTTGAATGCGTGTTGTTTTTTTGCGACTTGACGTTGGAAGAGCAAACATGCACATATAGTAAACCGAAAACGTTCGTTCGTTTTTTTTGTCTGTCCGCACTTTTCTCAATAAATTGGAATTTTAAAAAACTTTTTGCACAAACATTAAACATGATATGAGTAAAAAAGTAACAGAACGGATTTTCCGAGAAAACTCCGGTTGCCCCCTAGGGGTGCCTTTCGGATTAAAATTGCTAAGATTTGCACTTTAGTGCTTATTAAAAAAAATTGATGCCTTGGATTTTTATAAAACTTTCTGAAAAGTTGTAACTGACTGATTTCTATATAATTTTGTTTGTCTATACTGCATCGGATTTGAAGGCTACCATGTTGTATACTGCACGATAACTCTTGGGTGTGCTCCAGGGGCTCCTTTAGGGCTAATAAAAACACTCCATTTTTGGGGACTATTTTACCATATTTGTCAAAACCTTTTTTGTGTATGTCGATTTAGCCCTCAAATTTAAATATGTTATGGGGACTTTTGGGGCTAAATTCAAATGATGGACTTAGTCATTTCTTTTTTCTGCGTGGTGCAGAACTAAAATTTACATCTGCTAAGGCCTAAAATTGCACCGTTTTTTCATATTCACCAGGATGTGACGTCCCCTACGGACGTTTGAGGCTAAATAGGGGGGGGGAGGAGCAAATGCTGAACTTAGTCATTTTTTATGCATAGTTCACTGTGTGCTCTCACGGGGGACCAGGCATGCTTCACTTATTAGTTTTCAAATTTTAACTGGTTTTGCAAACTTACTTTTAATTTATTTTTTCATTGGAATTCTTTTGAGATGAGTAATTTGTATTATTTTTATTTATTTATTTGCGGACTATTATCCTTATCTTTATAGTTGTTGTTTTTCGACGTTTCAGCCAACTCATCCTCTGGCATTCGTCAGGTTGTTAACCGTGACGGGATAGGAATGATGAATCTTTTAACTATCTTCGGTAATTACCGCCTTCCATAGTTGTTGTCGTCTTAACACGTTTTGGCCACGTTTTAAAAATAGCGGTTTCAATCCTACCCAAAACCGGCCAGAAGATTAGTTAGTCAAAACGTTGCGAGACGACAACTATGGAAGGCAGTAAATTACTGAAGATACAGTTAAAAAATCTAGCATTCTTATCCCGTCGCGGTAAACAACCTGACGTAGGCCAGACGAATAGTTGACCGAAACGTCGTAAAACAACAGTTATAAAGATGAGAATAATAGTCCGCAAATAAATAAATAAATAAATAAATAAAATAAACTGGTTTTTATTGTCATTTTCTCCCGGGAATTTCTCGCAACATTCTCGCAACTTAGTGACTTATCTTGTCTCTTGGCAAATCGTTGTCAACATAGAGTGATGTTCAAAACAGTCCTTAGAGGCCATCTTTGCTAGTATTACATTCTCTTCCGTTTATTGCTTCCTTTTTACATGGAGGTCACTACTTATCAAGGCCCGGAGGCCACTCGGGGATAAGGGTTATTACCTGTACAGTAATCAATGGGACAATATCGTAGTAATCGTTAGTAATGGAGATCTGATAAAGTGTCTTACTTAAGGGAGCGGTTTATCTGGAACTTGTGTATGTTGGACTTGAAGACATCCAAATTGTAGTCAGGTGGGAAACAGGCAAACGGAAGTGAGTTCCACAGGTGTGCACTTCTAAGAAAGAAGCTTTGTTCATGGAATCTACGTTTTGTTTTAGGCACAGATAAAGAGCGGGGAAAATTACTGACAGGGGTTTTAGCTAGACAGGTGTTTTTCGTGAAAGATTGGCGAAGGGGACGAGAGATTGGAGCTAAGACGAGCAATTACCATGGAAATAACGATAAAACAATGACAAGTTCGCAACGTCCCTTCTGTGGGAGAAAGGTTGCAGAGAAGAGAAAAGGGCACCTCTACTAGGCTACGAAGTTTATTTTGTACTCTGTCAAGGCAGAATAGGCTGTTTTTAGCAGCTCCTGCCCAGATATGGCAGCAGTACTCCATCCTTGGACGCACTTGGCTTTTATATAGAGAGAGTATTGCATTAGTAGTGAGATATCTTCTGGAGCGGTAGAAGGATCCGACCATTTTTCCAGCGACTTTGGAAACAGATTTGATGTAGGTGTTCTATTTCAGATCAGGAGTAAAGGTCAATCCAAAAAGCTTGTCAAAACATGGAGCTTTCCCAAGACAAGAGCCATCCATTTCAATTGATGCAAGATGGGGATCAGGGCGTCGATGAAGTAAAAATAGAAGCTTTGTTTTGGATGCATTAAAAGTAAACAGAAACCTCTTCCCCCATTGTACCACGCGCTCAAGATCAGTGGAGAGAGAATCAGAGAGAACTTTGTCATTTACGGCCTTTGATGTGTTGCCATAGATGGTCGTGTCATCAGCATAAATGTCAACGAATGATTTAAGTATGTGTTTTGGGATATCATTGAGGTAGATCAGGAAGAGAGTTGGGTCCAGGATGGACCCTTGAGGGACACCAGCATTAATACTGTTGGCCTCTGATTTCTGCCCATCAACCACTACTCTTATGAGCCTATCAGAGAGAAATGATTTAATGATTGAGAAAACATCTCCAGTTATATCGTAGCTGGAAATCTTGTGAAGTAGGTATTTATGCCATACCTAATCGAAGGCCTTTTATATGTCAAGAGCAATTGCCCTAGAAAGGAAGCTTTTGTCGAGAGATTCACTAATCATATGAGATATGACCGTTAGCACATCTGCTGTAGATCTAGCAGAACGGAAACCATATTGCATGTCACTAAGAAGGTTATTTCTGTTGAGGTGGTTGACTACTACTTTATTTAATATGGATTGCAGCCGTACTTTTCCGTTCACAGCTATTTTTGTATTCTTTAACTGTGCATCACCTGGTGGTCCGCTTTCCTTACATTAAACTGATCTTGTGTCAGACTTTGCTGTCGTGGGTGACACGAAAATAATTTTTTCGGGTTCTTTTTTTATTATACAAACTGGGAAATCTTTGATACATTCTCATTTTCACGGATCCATTCTGTTGGATGGTTCTTGTCGTGTCTGTATCAATAACAACACGAACGCAGAAAGTAAAGGTAAAACAAATATATTAAGACGAAAATATAATACATATTTACAAAGGTGCAGTTGTACTGCAGTTGGAAGATTATCCGGCAGAGGGCGTGTTAAAGTCTTTCATGGAGCAACCAGCACATGCGTCTTGCGTATCCGGTGTTCGAACACAGCTCTCCGGTCTTGCTGACTTGATACCTTTATCTATATCTTGTTCACCCACGTATGCTAATTAGTGGGCGTCTCCACAACAGTTCTATTTTGTGTAAGAGAACCATCCTCCCAAGCATTACACCTTCACGCCTTATTTCAAATTCATTCAACTTTTGCTCAATAAACACTTCATCTTTTTCTTTTATGCACATGCGATATCAACCACATAGTTAACTAATTTGCATATTGCATTATCGAGAATCTGAGAAGACTTGGTGTCATCCAAATGCCACGACATAACACCGATTATAACCAGTGAGAAAAAGGACAATTTATTAATTAACGATTTATTTATTTTTTTTCATTCAATGTTCTGTTTTGGAATATTGTTTTATTTCTGAACAAATATTTAGCACTAGCATGGATGCCCGGGTGTTTGGAGGTGTGTGTTGAGCAAAAAAAAAAAAAAAAAGTGGTAGTAGGAAGGCAGGCTCGAATCCGTACCGCGAAGGAGGAAAAGAACGGGAAAAAAGTGACGTCTTTGCTGTTACGACCACCACCAAACCGGAAGTGGCGTAGGTTTAAATTAAAGGCTAGACAATCCAAAAGAGGGGATGACTTTCGAAAATATCGGTGAAAAAAGCGACCCCTCCCTGTAGAAAAGTGCCTAGTTGAGGGTGAAGAAATTAATGTTTTTAGCCAATTTTTCGGTATTTGTCGTCTGAAGAGTCAAGCTTCAAAACGATACTGATCTTGTTGAAATCCGTCGCCTCTATCGAAAGTTTTAGGAAGACATGAAAACATACATACATATATACATTTATATATTGGTAGCTCAAATTTTCGACCCAACCGATTAAAAAGCTTGCCCTATCTCTGAATACCCTTTATGTAAAATTTCAAGTATTTAGACCAGAAATTGTCTGAGTAATTTGGTAGAGATCGCAGAGGTCAAATTTAAAAAAAATTTCATCCCTATTATGACCCCTTAACATTTATTGTTTTAGGCTCAAATCAAGTTATTAAGTTAGATCCATGTCCAAGGAACCTATATCTAAAATTTCAATTGTTTATACCCAACATTGATGGAGGAGTTTGGTAGAGTTCTCAAAGGTCAAATCGTTGAACTTTGACCCTTTAGAAGCCAAATTTCTTGTCGAAAACCGATCACAAAGATTTTCCCAAATCTCAGTACTCTGTATATCAAATTTCGAGTCTGTAGACTTAAAATTGACAGAGTTATTGCGTAGGGAAATGTACACAGACAGACACACAGATAGATAGACACTTTCACTTTTATAGATATACTAGCATTTCAGCCTTGCGTTGCCCGGGTATTTGGAGGTGTATGTTGAACAAAAAAAAAAAAAAAAGAAAAAAAAAGCGGTCAATTTTTTTTAAACTTTGACCCCTAACATTTATTGTTTTAGGCTCAAATCAAGTTATTAAGTTAGATCCATGTGCAAGGAACCTATATCTAAAATTTCAATTGTTTATACCCAAAATTGTCGGAGGAGTTTAGTAGAGTTCTCAAAGGTCAAATCGTTTAACTTTGACCTCTTAGTCGCCGAATTACTGTCCGAAAACCGATCACATCGATTTTCCCACATCTCAGTACCCTGTATATCAAATTTAGAGTCTGTAGACTAAACATTGGCAGAGTTATTGCGTAGGGAAATGCACACAGACAGACACACAGACAGGCAGGCATACACTTTCACTTTTATAGATATATAGATTTGCGTTCAAATGCATTTTTCTTTAAAGGAAAATACAACTATCTAATATATACAATCTTGTTGACATCCGAAGGTTAACTAATTTATATACTAATTATAAAAACGGCTTCTTATTAATTATTCTAATTACGAATATTTTTTTATATCGTAGACCAGTTGTTTTCAACCTTTTATTCATGTATCTGAATATTTCCTCTATTTCCAAAAATGTCTGACTCCAAATCACACAAACAATAATAAATATCAGGTTGACAAGAAAATTTGTGGCGGTTTTTAACTTTTAAATTCAGATGAACATATCTTGGCTCAAACAGAATGTTGTTGATCGAAATAAGCACTATTAGAATCAACAATCAAGCGTATTTATGCCAGTAACGTAAAAATCTTGCGTTCTGGTGGAGATGAAGTCGTTGATAGCGTTTGTTATATCGCTTAGGTTTCTGAAGCATTTCTCAATCAGAAAGTTGTCGAGATGCTTAAAAAAAATGGTAGTCGGTAGATGAGATATCGGGGAATTATGGCAGATGAAACAGAGTTTCGTTTCGTAGCCCAATTTATTCAACTTTTGCAGGGTCGGTTTAAAAACGTGCGGTCGGGAATTATCGTGAAAGAAGATTAGGTCTTTTCTGTTGACTAATGCTGGGTGCTGTTGTCGAAGTTCCTGATGCATTTCATCCATTTTTTTTTATTATAATTATCTGCAGTACTGGTTTCGCCTGCATTAAACCCCCCCCCAAACTAATGGATGAGACCGTTGTCAACATCCAGTGACCGACCATCACGCTCACCATCTTCGCCACCATGAAATTTCTCGAATTACCATTGTGATGTGCGCTCAGTAGTGGTTCTTGTGGCAAATGCTTCGTTGATATCGCGAGCTGTTTCGGCAGCTTTTCGGCCTAGTTTGAATTTTAATAAGAAAATTGTCCAAATTTGTTTTTTTTTCTTACATCTTGTATTCAACGTTCTGAAAATAATACATAATTGTTTTTAAAACGATTGTAATTTAAACGATTGAATAGAGCGAAAAACGCCCTTTAAAATGAAAATTTATTTGAAAATACATCATTGGTAATCAAAAGTAAAAATCTCGCAAGAATTTTTGTAATAATACTAAATTCATAGTTTTTAATATAGACGTTAACGGAAAGAAAATCCAACATAGCTTTTCAGTAACAGCGAACGGTTCATATTATGTTTTGTAATCTTGAGTCCAGTCTATGGCTGCGAATATGTGGTGCCAATTTCCCCTACCCTGAAACCCTGAAATTCGCCACCTTTTTGAGAACCATTGTCGAATGTAAATGCTTAGTGTTTTGGGTAAAAATAATCTTCCCGGTCTTTTCCGATTAATTTACTTCCAGTATATTCGATTTTTGTTTTCTTCAATTTCCCTGGGCAACGTTGGGGCATAGGTTCCGCTAGTACGTAATATTCTCCTCTTCACATAGTCACCAGTAACCTATTAATGAACCTTCGGTCAATCGTTTCGCTTTCTCTTTTATAAATATGTACAAGGTTTATTGTAACGGTTAATTAATTGACAAATGGTCGAATTTGTCGTCTTGTAAAAGAAACATAGAAGGTGCACTTAGTTGGCTCCTTCTTCTTAAACAGAATGGCGCGATAATGACCTTGGGCGGGAGAGAAATGGTATTTAAAACTTTGAAAGAAAACAGAAAGCAATTCGGCTTTTTTAAATTAATTTTTCGTTGCATTGTTTTTTTTATCGGGAGCGGAAAAACAAAACGAGTTTTTAAATCTGTTTGTATAAACAATGTCGTGTTGATTTTTTGTGACTTGACGTTGCATACGGATTGATGGACGAGACGAACCGCCGTTTTGTGTTTTGCAACGGGATATGAAGGGCTTCGTTATAAAGTTGTGTTTGGGAAAGAAGGTGATAACTAAAAGACATTAAATGGTAAATGCCGACAACACAGAGAGAGAGAGAGAGAGAGAGAGAGAGAGAGAGAGAGAGAGAGAGAGAGAGATAAAGAGAGAGAGAGAGAGAGAGATAAATAGATAGATAGATTGATAGATAGGCAATAAGAAAACATTTGTTTCATAAAGACTTAAAAAATACTTTAATCGCATCAAATTTAATTTATAAAACTCACTATGTCTGCGTTTGTTTGTCTGTCCCGATATTTTCAAACTGTATCTCTTCCGAGACACAAAGTCGCAGAACAACGCGAAGCGAGTCAAACATTGGCATTTTTGTGGAGTGTTCTTTTTAATGATTTGTAGCCGGTAAAAATAGCTACGGTTAAAATAATAATAAAAATAGAAGTCCTAGGGGATAACACTTCATCTCTGTATGCTCTTATCTGTGCTGCGAATACTTTGTGATTTTGAATATTTTTGAATATGTAGTCAAGTTTTACGTTTTTTTTACACATTCCACTAAAGCTTTTAAGAATCAAGCCATTGCCTAGAAAGGATATCATAAAACCTGGGCAGTCCAATATCAGAATGAGTTATATAACATTTTGCTAATTGCATTTCATTTCCTCTGATGATATGAGCCATTATTGAACATCCATATGTGCGTCCGTTTTGCCCACATATCGAAAATAAAGCGTGCGCCCACCAGCAAATTTATCCATCACGGACACAATTGCATCAAAGAGATCGTTTATAAAAAATCAAGAATAATAAAGGTTCAAGGATCTAACCCTGGAGTACACATACATTAATGTTATGTTGTTTAGACTACAGACATCATAGGCGACCTAGATCTTTCTTTTGGCAAAAAGAGTCTGATTATATTAAATATACGTTCAGTAATACAGTACGACTTAATTTTCGTGTTAAAGGTTTTTGATATATAAAGCGCTATCCTCCTTGCGTCAGCTGCCTTATTCAGTGTCATATATGTATTCAGAGTAAAACGTTAAGATATCTGCAATGGAACAGGCTTGCTAAATCGATACCCTAAGTTATAAAGAAGTTTAACATTTTCAATCGTTATAGTAATTAATTATTCACAGATTTGGAGAGAAGCTCGTAGAGACTGATATTACAATACTTTTGCGAGTCTATTCTTTCACTAAAATTCTTGAACACTGATACAACCACAAATAGTTTATGGCTAAAAATACATGACCTTCGTCCAAACTCCTCGCCTTAACGTTCACAGGGAACATAGGTTGGAACAGATACATCGAAGACATTGCCAAGGCTGCTGCGGGGAAGGTAGCACTCTCTATTGCGATAGAAAGTTATTTACACATAAAAGTATCCTGTACCTTTACAAGGCCACCATTCATCCATGTATGGAGTATTGTTCTCACATTTAGGCTGGTGCATCTGCTTCTAGTCTCTCACTCCTGGACAAGGTTCAAAAGAGAGTCGCCAACCTAATAGGTCCCGAACAGTCATCTAAGCTTCAACCTCTGTCCCATCGACAAGATGCTGCATCCCTTTGCCTGTTTTACAAGTATTTTATTGGTGGATGCTCCGACGAACAACAAGCTCTTGTACCCCCTCGACGTAAATACCGCCGACAAACCTTACAAGCAGCAAAGTTCCACAGCAGAGATCCCTAGATGTCATAAAGCCTTCTATTCTAATAATTTCTTCCCCAGAACTGCAAGACTTTGGAATTCTCTTCCAGATTCCTGCTTCCCAAACTGTACTGACATGCAGAAGTTCAAGTGTAATGCAGACAGACATCTTGCTGCTCAACTCCCTACATAGTATCCCTGCAACTTAGGTCCCTGATAGTAGTCCTATACATCAAAGTGGCAATATGCCTTGTTTGGGGGGGGAGGGGGAAATATAATAAAAAAGAGAGAGAGAGGCAATTTTCCAGTTATCAGCGAAACACGATTCAGCAAGACATTTGTTATAGAGTTTGAGAAGGACAGAGACCAGCCGAGCGAAGTCATTTTTATTACTAAAGTTAAGATAATATTTTAGACGTGCCAAGTTTTATTTATGATATCCAGAATATGGGAAAGGCTGATTATCATATCATTAAGTGTGGCTTCTGTTCATAGTATGAAATCTAGAAAAATAATATTCGATCGCTATTCACTTCGTTTATTAGGAATTAATTTCAGATTTGTCCCCAATTTCGATTTTATTTTATTTATTTATTGATTTTTTTTATAATGGAATTACCACTTATCAATGCAACAAGGCCACTCATTTACAGTTATAGAATGTAACGTGGTGATGTAGTAATCGCTACTGGTGTAAGTTTGGAAAACTTTATCATTTAAGTCTATCGCTCCACAAGAACTTGTTTACATTAGACTTGGAGGCTACAATACTGTAGTCGGCCGGGAAGCAGGTCAGTTGAACAGTGCTCCACGGCCGGGCGGCTCAAGGAAAAAAACCCGTATTCGCGGAATCTGCGTTTAGATTTAGGCACAGCTAGCAAGTGAGGGAACTTATTTATAGTGGTTGTAGCTTGTCGAGCGTGTTTTGTGAAAGTTTAACAAGGCATAGATTGGAGCTTAGACGAGCATTGCCATGAAAATAACGATAGAGCTCTCTCTGAGGGGAAAAGCCTGCAGGAAATAAAGTGCATCACCTACTAGATTTCGAAGCCGGTTTCTAACTCTATCTGATTAAAAAAAATTTCTTATAACAGAGCACTCTGGTGGAATTCTTTTTTCCGAAATATAGCCAATCATACATACATACATACATACATACATACATACATACATACATATGTAGGTATGTATATCTATAATATAAAGCTGAACGTCCGTGTGTGTCTGTGTGTGTGTGTGTGTGTCTGTGTGTCTGTGTGTGTGTGTATTTGGTCACGAATAGGCTCCTATATGGTTGACTATTTAAAAAAAAAACTGATTACATACAATGATAGAAGATGTATCGAGGATCAGGAATGGGTATGTTTGATCTGGCAGAACGGTGGTTCATAAAAATTGTGGGGTCTGTGTTGGTGCCTGGCCCCCAAAGTATGGAAATAAAAAATGAACCCCCCCAAAAAAACAAACATTTACAAGGGTTTTTGATATAGATGTACATAAGAATACTTTGATAAGTATGTTTTAACTTAAATAGGGATGGTATAATAAAATTATGGGGCCTGCGTTCGCGGCTGTACTCCATGAAAATATGGCACAAACTTTAACAAAGACTTTTCATATCTATTTGCGTAAGTATACTTTGATAATTATGTTTCAGTTTGAAGAAATATGGTATAATAAAATTATGGGGTGTTCATTCGGGCCTGACCTCCATAGAATGTATATATGTCACAAAGTTTAACAAGTTTTTTTAAAAGGGGTGAAGGTCCACAATAACACCTTAACTTTAATCTTAATTCACGTTAGCTTTTATTTACTTTTTTGAGTTGAATCATATTGTGTCGAATAAATTCATCTCATAAATTCACGTTCTTATTAAAGTTAACCCCCCCAAAAGTCGGAACTTTAGACAATTCTCGACAAATTTTGCATAACTCTGTTTTTTTCTTCTCCACTTGCACGTGGCACTCTTTCGAAAATAGATAAATAAATAAATAATAAAAAAGAAGAACGTTACTTGTTATTGTGTCAAAAGAAGGAAAAAATCCTGCTAACGTGATTACGTGTCTTTTTAAAAACATTTACATAACTGTTTTATTTTTATTTATATATCTGTTTAAACTTCTTTTTGTCAGGGTACTAGGAGGAATTCAGTTGATTACAACCCTTTCTGCGTGTTCTTTACATTACAATAGTACAACCTTGAATCCGACGGCGGAATACTACACCGTTCAATACTGTAAAACTGAAACGAAGCTGTTCTTCTTGAAAACGGCGCCATTTTCTTCTTATTCATATTTATATCGATTCTTTACTTTAAAAAACTAAAGTAATTACGTGTTTACTTTTTTAATATCCCATTTTGCTGTTTCGGATTATTTTACTAAAGTAAGTAAAGCTTCATTATTTTTGTTTCTTTGTTCTTCGATATTTCGTCGATATTATTTAGTGAGAGTGTTTAGCAGAAAAAAATAAATATACAAGAAATAAATGTTACCATAGTCAATAAAAGGTCAGTTCATGTTTTTTTTTGTTTTCAAATAGTTTTTAATGCTCTTTACTTGAAATAATTTCAGCGAACTGAAATTAAAACGAAATTTGAGGCGATAACTACTTAAATCATTTTTTATATAAACTACACATACCGTAATCGAATATTCCTCAAGCACAAAATAACGGAAAACATTAAAATATGTTTATAAATATTCCTTACGTTGACGGAACTCTCTTAAATTGTTAACACAGAATGCTCAGGTGCCCCTCCTTCAAATTGAAAACGGGGCTTTCCATTTCAAAGTCGCTGCCATTTTGACTTTTTTTTAAAACCGGTTCGTGAATTAAATTTTTTTTTTTAAACTACTTAAAAATACAAACCAATGAACTTTTCTACCATAAAAATAACCTTTATTGACCATTTATTTCTTGTATATTTATATTATTATATATATAACATTTTCTCTTTGTAAAGAAACATCATTTTGTTGGTCACTCTTGGCTACGAATGGAAACAAAGTTGATATAAAATATATATTTTCGCGAAAATTATCTTTACTTTCATCATATATGCTTAGAGTAAAATTTTTGAGTATCAAAACCTATCTCTTTACAACCCCCTCCTTTTCATAACCTATCATACTTTCATCAATCACAGTCCATTTTCTGTAGGCTGTTTTTGAACCCAGTCAACGACGGGTATTTCTGCTAGTATTCATTCATTCACTGGGAGAGATGCACCTCCAGTGTTCGTTAAGACATGCATCTAGGAGAAAGAAATGCTGATGTAAAAACCTGCAGTCTACTGTATACTCTGTCCTATGGCAGTTGTCTGCACCGATGGAGATTAGCCGGTAATACCAAAACGTGGTTGGTTCTACACAAAGCCTTCACCACTATAAACAAATAATCTGTATGGATTTCCGAGCAACTTAGTTGTTGTGGCGGAACCTCATACGTCGAAACCAACGGAAAAGTTCATTATATATATATATATATATATATATATATATATATATATATATATATATATACAGTATTGTTTCGCTGTTTCACAGCTCATCAATGCGGCTAGATAGGCAACCGCCTCAAGCCAGAATCGAAACCCGACCGCCCAAATGACGGTCAAGGCTTCTCACCATTTCGCTCTACGGCTGCTGCTGTGTGGGTAATGAATTAACAATATTTTTGACATCGTCCAAATATTATATATATGTGTGTGTGTGTGTGTGTGTGTGTGTGTGTGTGTTAAATGAATTAAATCACAGATTAGAAATTAGTTAATTATCCTATAAAATATTACAGTGAAATATAATTTTCAGAACGATCCTAGTCAAAAAGGTAGCTCAATATATATAAATATAGAGCAAAATATAAGTGTAATAATTAAACTAAAATTCTATAGATTAAAATATACAAAAAATATATTCTAGTTAAGAGTTTATTGTTTGAAACAAGGAATATATGGAAAAGAATTATATTTATTTCCTTAATCCACGGATTTTCAATAATGAGGATGAAATGCAATTAGCAAAATGTTCAGCTTTGAATAAACATATATTTTGCTTATCATCACATATATTGAAAATGTTATTTAAAAGATTATTTAAAAGGTGCTTTAAAGTCATAGAGAAAGGGTATCATACAACCTCGGCAGTCCAATATCAGGATGAGTTCAATAACCTTTTTCTAATTGCATTTCATTTCCTCTGATGATATGAGCCATTATTGAAAAACCCATGGATTAAGAAAATAAATATAAGTCTTTTCCATATATTCCTTTTTTTCAAACAATGAATTCTTAACTTGAATATATTTTTATGTATATTTTAATCTACAGAATTTATGTTTCATCATTACACTATATATGGTGACCTCTTATATATATATATATATATATATATATATATATATATATATATATATATATATATATATATATATAAAGGGTCACCATATAGTAAGTCCCGGAGGCCACTCGAGAGTAAGGATAAATGCGTGTACGGTAGTCATTGGGACAATAGCGTAGTAATCGTTAGTAGTGGAAATTTGGTATAATTAGATCATTTTCGAGGACGGTTCAATAAGAACTTGTTTATATGAGACTTGAAGACAACAATATTGTAGTCGGGCGATTCTAGGAAATACGCTTCGTTCATAGAATCCACGTTAAGGTTTAGGTACCGATAGAGAGTTGGGGAATTATTTAATAGTAGTTTTGGTTAGACGAGTGTTTTTTTTATGAAAGATTGGCAAGGGAGGGGACCATAGGTTGGAGCTCAGACGAGCGATTGCCATGTAAATTATGATAGAGCAGAGACAGGCTCGCAACGTCTCTTCTGTGGGAAGAGGTTGCAGGACATCACTTACTAGGTTTCGAAGCCGGTTTTGAACGGATTTAAGGAAGAGTAACATTAGACATAAAATTATTAGTTTAAAACTCTTGACATTCATGCTAGAGTTGTGCGCATAAATACGTTGTCCAAATAGCAAAAAAGTGTTTCGGAATAATCAGATCCGAGTGGCAGCCTTCTAAATATTTCAGGTTCAATCTTTACTACAGGCTATAATCTAATATATAAACGGCGACATCACTGTCTGTTTGTCTGACGGTTAGTCTGTCTATCTGTCTCTCTCATATTTTCAAACTCTATCTCCCCCGAAACTAAAAGTCGCAGAGCGGCGCTAGGGACCCTCAAATCATTGGATATTTTACGGGCCGTTCTTTTATGGGTCTTTAGCCGGTTAAAATTATTTTTAAGGGGTCAAAACATGTGTGCAAATTTAAAAACTCGTTAAACATTTTGTACATTTAATTTATTTTTTATTTTCAATTTTTAATCGTTTTATATGCGTGTCACATTGGTACAGTGGTAACGTCACCAGCTTTGAATGCTACAGTTTCGATTCTAGCTGATGGCACCCAATAATTTTCTTTATGACATCACGACTCTATAATAATTAGAGCTATGACAACAGCATATTCTTTCCCTTGTTTTGATTCTCAGGTATATATCCGTTGATATCTTATGCTTTTATGTAGACTGATGTGATCCTCGGTTGATTCTGTCTAACTGTGTCGGATATATACCCGAGAGTCAAAACAATGAAAAGAGTAAAGAATGTGCTATCGTCATAGCCCTAATAATAATATATACGAAATCTGAACCAATTAAAATATCATATTTAAGCGTATTTTACGCCCGGGAAAAGCCGCCGCCTCCGCTAGTACTTAAATAACGCTTTTGCCCGGTTATGGCTGGTTGAATGAAAATGATGTAACCTCTTAAATTAAAGAAAGAGTTCAGTTCGAAATTTCGCATAGGCTCCGGTGTTTTACATAAAACTTCACATGCTCAAGAATATGCTATTTAAGAACGTCGGGTTACATTAACCAAAAAATGGTGGAAATAACAACCAAAATGAAAATAGTAGTCCCAGCAAAATAAATAATGCATAAAATCAATACAGAAAAACATACCGAAATTTCTTATGTTGCCATCAAATCAGCAGTATTTTAGGGACCGGCGTTGTGTTGAGCAACAGCCTGTCCCCTTGATAGTGACATTTGTTGCAGCGTTGATTCTTCTTATTATCACTACTAAAAATAATTATTTTGTGTACCTAGAGCCGGAACAAATTTCCATGAACGGTGTTTTTTTTCCAAGAATCCACAACCTGTAGAACATACTGCTAGGTTACTCCTTCCCTACATGCTACAGCATGGTCGTTTTTAAGTCTAATGTCAACAAATAATTGTCGAGCTGTTCTTTTAAGTGCCGTATATTTCGGCGTATAAGACGACGTTTAAAGTAAAAAAAAAAATCATCTTTAAAAACCAATATTTCATAAGATAGCGAGTGTTGCAATCTTTAGTCTATGCTAAACAAACTTATTTTCGTGATTTAGCAGTCGTCTTATACAACCGAAATATGATACATTTATTAACATTTGCTCCAATTTTGTACCTCGTCTTATCTGACGGTCGCCGTATACGTCGAAATATACGGTAATCACAATTTGTCCATTCCCTTCACCCTTAACCTTGGATTATTAATCATACAATTGTCAATCTCAGTAGCCACTTACCTTGGGTGTTTTCCTATCTTAGTAAGTGTTGAATCATTGATATATATTAGGATAGTAGAATGTACACCTTGGATTTACTTTCGACGGCCTCGTAATTCTCACTTCCTTAATTTTGTCCTTTAGTCCTCAGAGTTCACGAATGATGTTCCTGATTGGTTGGTTGGTTGTTTTTGTTTTACGGCATATCAACCCTTTTAAGGTTATTTAATGCCGAATCCAAAGATTTTGAAGAAAGACTTTTTAATAGAATATATTAGTTGTTTTCAAGTCGGTTTCTATTTAACCCATAGTTGGAACTCAAACAGGTACTACCACTCCGGGTCAGAGTGGACCTGGGAGCAATGGAAATTAAAGGATGGCTCCACACTCCCCAAAGCCCGCAAGCTGGGGCCTCACCACTGGATATAGTTTAAGGTCATATCCAAGTCTTGATGTTTCTGAAAAAGTGTAAGGATTGCTGTTTTCTGGATATGAATCTATTTCATCTAACATGTATCGTTGTCAAGTTTTTGACCTTGATACATCGCGGCGACAGAAACTTTTAAGCACGTGTCGACGCGGCAGAGTCTTTACTAAAGCACGTGGCCGCGTGACAGGAACTTGTAAACAAGATGCAATCCAAACTCTAAAACAAGATTATAGGACATTCGTATAGAGTGGAATGAATTAAAAACATAAGATCTGGTTATAGCTGCGTACCAAGAAACTATTTGATTATATTGTCGCGGGTCTGGAAAATACGTGTCAGGCGGTTTGGTGTGGAAACAACCGGCAATAAATACCTTTACTTTGAACTGAAAAAAACTCGTAGCGAATTTCTTTCCTTTGCTTCTTTGCGAGACTTTCATACAAAATATCGAATCAGTGTTAACATGTAACTATCACGTTACACTTACATCAAGTGACTTGTCTGGAGCTACGTATATATATATATATATATATATATATATATATATATAAATATATATAAATAAAGTGTGACATTGTTGTGATATTCATAAAACTATCAACTTCGCTTGTCAAGGGTTGTTTGAAATCCGTATAATTAGGCGTACAAAGTCTCTATACTCGTTATACTTTGAAATAACACGTTACAGAAATGAATGATTTGAAACAATTTTTAATTTCGAGTGACAACGCTGACAGCATGAAGGGGTCGTTGGTTAGGGTGTGTTTGTGTGCATAATGACAGAGATAATCTGCCCGCTTTCCTTCTCGTGGTCGTCGCTTTTCTTCATTCTTGTTGTCTAGCTGTCTATTTGATTGGAACTGATGACGTCAGAACATTCCTCCACACATTTTCCGAAATATCGGGCAGTCTCGTTGACCAATCCCCGGGGATTCTACGTCGCACATTTTGAACTTGTTTGGTATCATTCCCGGGGTTTCAGGATCTAGTATCGCTGCAATAACCTAGGATCTGGTCGACTGACGTCATCTTCTCAAGCCCAAACAGCCGACCGTCCACCTCTACCACCTACAACTCCATCACCTTCTGTAACAGTATCTGTTCTGATACTACACTTTGCTCTTAGCCATAACGAAAGAACATATACTATACCCCCAAAAGAAGTTAGTTACTGCCTTAGGGGTATGATATCATGATGACTGAACGAATAATGAACACTATAGGTAATATATCATACGACGGTAATTAAACGCAAAAAAGAAACCTAAATTTGTTAATCTCAAATCACTAGTGGTATAGATACAGGTATAAGGTTCAATGACCCGTTCACATAGCAATGATATTTGTCGTAGATGATTGCCAGTCCGGTAGAATTAAACAGATGTAGAAAAATAATGGAGCGAGTTGTCGTTGTGTTGCACCAGCGACTGTCCTTATTTTCTACCCCAACTCAGTGTATTACGAACTTTTTTTTTATTGCGACGGCAGTTAGGAGAGAAGTCCGTGTTTTTCATTCATCGAATGTTCAACCTCGTCACCCCGGAGCTACAATTTTCAGAAGCCGTACATGCGGCATCTCTGGCGAAATTCGATTATGACTTACCGGAAATTACACGAGCACTTTTAAACAAAGTTAGAAGAAAGAACTCACGTCCCCCGTCATTTTTTTTTGTTTAGAAAAAAAAAATCTCCAAAATGTTTGAAAAGTAAAAGAGAAAATAAACTGTCGAGAAAAGTAATTTTATGTGCATCAATGCATATGTAACCGATTGACAAGGGTGCACATGTGCATTTCTAAAAGTGCATATTGGTGTGCTTTAAATATAAATGGAATAACCGCAGTTTTTCATGTAACTATCTATTATTATACGCAGTGTGAGTAAATCAACATTTGTTTCCCTATGGGTTTGCAATATATACTTTAATAAACAATATGCAAACCGGTACTATATATTTTATCAAGCAATATACTAAACTATACTATATATTTTTTATAAAAAAATCACTAAACTATATTATATACTTTATTAAACAATTTACTAAACAATACTATATACTTTAATAAACAATTTACTAAACTATACTATATACTTTAAAAACAATATACTAAATTACACTATATATGTTAATAAACAATATACTAACTATGCTATTTACTTTAATAAACAATTTACTAAACTATACTACATACTTTAATATACAATTTACTAAGCTATACTATTTACATTAATAAAAAATTTACTAAACGATACAATATACTTTAATAAACAATTTACTAATTTATACTATAGCGTTTAATGAGCAATATACTAAACTATACTATACACTTTAATGAAAAATTTACTAAATAATACTATATACTTTAACAAACAATTTACTAAACTATACTATATATTTTTCTGAACAATTGACTAAACTATACTATATACTTTAATACACAATTTACTGAACTATACTAAATACTTTAATTAACAATTTACTAAATTATACTATATATTAAATAAACAATTAATTAAACTATACTATATACCTTAAAAAACATCTTACTAAACATAAATATATACTTTAATACACAATCTACTAAAATATACAATATACTTTAATAAACAATATATTAAACTGTACAATATAAGTTAATAAACAATATTATAAATTATACTATGTACATTAATAAACAATATACTAAACTGTACTATATAAGTTAACAAACACCATACTAAATTATACTTATATACTTACATAAACGATATACTAGACAATACTATTGCCATTAATAAACAATATACTAAACTATACTATAACCTTTATAAACAATATACTAAACTATACTATAGCCTAAAATTAGCAGTAAACTAAACTATGCTATATACTTTAATAAACAAAATACTAAACTATACTATATACTTTAATAAACAATATATTAAAATATACTACAGCCTTTAATAGAAAATATACTAAACCATACTATATAATTTAATAAATATTATACTAAATTATACTATATATTTTATTAAGCAATATACTAAACTATATTATATACTTAAACAAACCATATGCTAAACTATACTATATACTTTTATAAACACTATACTAAACTTTAATATACCTTAATAAACAATTTACTAAACTATACTATATACTCTAATAAACAATGTACTAAATTGTACTATATACTTAAATAAACAATATACTAAACTATACTATATACTGTAATAAGCACTATATTAAACTATATTATAACCTTTAATAAACAATAGACTAAACTATACAATAGCCTTAAATAAACAGTAAACTAAACTATGCCATATACTTTAATAAACAATATACTAAACTATACTATATCATTTAATAAACAATATACTAAACGATACGATATACTTTACTAAAAAATTTACAAAACTATACTGTATACTATAATAAATTATATACTAAACTATACTATATACTTTAATAAACAATTAACTAAACTATACTATATACTTAAATAAACAATAAACTAAACTATACTATAGCGTTTAATAAAAAATATACTAAACTAGACTATATACTTTAATAAACAATATACTGAACTATACTATGTACCTTAATAAACAATATACTAAGCTATACTATATACTATAATAAGAAATTAACTAAACTATACTATATGCTTTAATAAACAATAAACTAAACAATAATATATACTTTTATAAACAGTGTACCTAATTATGCTATATATTTTAATAAACAATATATCAAACTACACTGTATACGTTAATAAACAATATACTAAAATATACTATATATTTTTATAAACGCTATACTAAACTATAGTATTTACCTAAATAAACAATATACTAAGCTATATTATATACTTCCATAAGCAATTAACTAAACTATACTATATACTTTTATAAACAGTATACTAAACAATACTATATACTTTAATAAACAATTCACTAAACTACATAATATACACTAGCAATGGGAGCTCGGCGTTGTCCGGGTATTTGGAGGTGTATGCTGAGCAAAAAAAAAAAAAAAAGAAAAACGGTAATTTTTTTTACTTTGATCCTATTATAACCCCTTAATATTTACTGTTTTGAGCTTAAATCGAGTTATTAAGTTATTAAGTTATTAAGTTATTAAGTTATATCCATGTCCAAGGAACCAATATCTAAAATGTCAAGCGTTTAGACACAAAATTGTCGGAGGAGTTTTATAGAGTTCTCAAAGGTCAAATCGTTGAACTTTGACCCCTTAACAGCCGAATTTCTGACACAAACCCGATCACATCGATATTCCCAAATCTCAGTATCCTGTATATCAAATTTCGAGTCTATAGACTAAATATTGACATAATTATTGCGTAGGAAAAGTACACAGACACACACACAAAGACACAAACACAGAGAGTATCGTTCACTTTTATAGATATATAGATAGACTTTAATAAACAATTAACTAAACTATAATATATACTTTTATAAACAATATACTACACAATACTATATACTTTAATAAACAATTAACTACGCAATAATATATACTTTAATACACAATTTACTAACCTATACTATACCGTTTAATAAACAATATACTAAACTATCCTATATACTTTAATAAACAATTTACTAAGCTATACTATATACTTAACTTTAATAAACAATTTACTAAACTATACTATATAACTTAATAAACATTCTACTAAATTATACTATATATTTTAATAAACACTATAATAGACTACACAAAGGCTTCGATAAACAATATATTAAACTATACTATTGCTTTAATAAACAATATACTAAACGATACGATAGTCTTTAATAAACAATATACTAAACTATACTATATACTTTTATAACCAATATACTAAACTATGCTATAGCCTGTAATAAACAGTATACTAAACTATGCTATATCCTTTATTAAACAATATACTAAACTATACTCTATACTTTATAAAAATATAATAAAATATACTATATCTTTAATAAACTATATACTAAACTATATTATATACTTTAATAAACAATATACTAAATTATACTATATACTTTAATAAACAATATACTAAACTATACTATATACTTTAATAAACACTATACTAAACTTTACTACATACCTTAATAAACAATATACTAAACTATACTATATACTTTAATAAACACTATACTAAACTTTACTATATACCTTAATAAACAATATACTAAACTATACTTTAATAAACAATATACTAAATTGTATTATATACTTAAATAAACAATATACTAAACTATACTATTTTTTATTTCATTTTCACCTCAAACAAGGCAAATTTCCACTTTGGTGCAGGGGGCTATTATCAGAGGCAACAATTACTGGGGTACTATGTAGGGATTTGGGCAGCAAGATGTCGTTTCACGTTACACTTGAACTTCTGCATGTCAGTACAGTTGGGGAAGCATGGACCTGGAATGGAATTCCATAGTTTAGCGGTTCTGGGGAAGAAACTACTGGAGTAGAAAGATTATTTACATCTAGGGATCTCTACTGTGTGGGGGTGGGATTTAGCTGCTTGGCGGGTTTGTCGAGGGTGTCTACGTCGTGGGGGCACAAGTGTCTGCAGTTCGACAGAGCATTCACCATTAAAATACTTGTAGACCAGGCAGAGGGATGCAACATTTCGTCGATGGGACAGAGGCTGACGTTTAGATGACAGTTCAGAGCCTATCAGATTTACGACTCTCTTTTGAACCTTGTGTACGAGTGAGAAACTAGTAGCAGATGCACCATCCCAAATGTGACAGCAATACTCCATACATGGGCGAATGGTGGCCTTATAGAAGTACAGGATACTTTCGGGTGTTAGTAGTTTTCTAGCAGAGAGAGCCTACCTTCATCGCAGCGGCCCTAGCAATGCTCTCAATGTAGTTGTTCCAACTCATGTTTCCTGTGAACGTTAGGCCAAGCAGTTTGAAAGATGTACTCTCAGATAAAGAGTGACTGGCTATTGCTATTGGTGGCGGAGAAAGTTTCTTGTAATTATTGAAGGAAACCAGTTTAGTCTTGGCAGCATTGAATGTGACCATTGTCCCCATTTCACTACAGATTGGAGGTCATCCTCTAGTGTTCTTGCCATTTCTTTAGATATGTGTTCATTTGTTTTCCTGTCATGCCTGTTATAGAGTGTGGTGTCATCAGCATATATACCCATCTCAGAAGCAGTTTTGTCGGGGAGGTCATTAATGAATATTAGGAACAATAGAGGTTCAAGGATAGACCCCTGAGGCACTCCCGCATTTATATCATAGTGTTTAGATGTACGACCGTCGAGGACAACCTGGATTTTTCTCTTATTTAAGAACGATTAAATTATGTTATATGTTTTACTATAGCCTTTAATAAACAATAGACTAAACTATACTATGGCCTTTAAACTATAGTATATACCGTAATAAACAATTTTCTAAACTATACAATAGCGTTTAATAAATAATATACTAAACTATACTATATACTTTAATAAACAATATACTAAACTATACTATAGCCTTTAATAAACAATTTACTAAACTATACTATATATTCAATAAACAATATACTGAACTATACTATATACTTTAATAAACAATATACTAAATTATACTATATATTTAAATAAACAATATACTAAACTATACTATAGCCTTTAATAAATAATATACTAAGCTATGCTATATACTTTAATAAACAACACACTAAATTATACTATAGCCTGTAATAAACAATATGCAAATCTATACTATAGCCTTTAATAAATAATATACTAAACCATACTATACACTCTAATAAACAATATACTAAACTATACTATATACTTTAATAAACAATATGTTAAACTATACTATATACTTTAATAAACAATATACTAAACTATACTAAATACTCTAATAAACAATATACTAAACCATAGTATATACTCTAATAAACAATATACTAAACTATACTATATACTCTAATAAACAATACGCTAAACTGTACTATATACTTTAATAAACAATTCATTGAACTATACTATATACTTTAATAAACAGTTTACTAAACTATACTGTATACTTTAATAAACAATATACCAAACTATACTATATACTTTAATAAACAATATTCTAAATTTTACTATAGCGCGAGGATTAGGTTTTATTTCAAGACATTTCGTTTTAATTGTTCAAATTATTGAACGGAAGTGACATCAACCCTAGGAGAGTCTAACCGGATTCCTCCGAAGAAGGAAGCTTCCTGGGAGTATAAAATTCACAAACGACCACCAGTCGCGTGTATATCTCCGTCAGAGGAGATGGCGACGTTAGTTTTTTGCAGCTCTTGCCGGAAGTTAGAGAATCCTCCTACATACAACGCCTGATATTTTCAAATGGTTACCCATCGTGGTAAACGTTGCTTAACTTCGATTATCTAACGAGAACCGGCGTCAGCGTTATTATGCCATATATCTGGTCATATTAACAGTAACTTATAATTAACTGAACAAAACACCTACGTATTAGCTATGTACATAGGTATGTCTCCCTCTCCAACTTTATGTTGATCAACCACTGTCTAATATGCCTCTTTTTTCAGCGAATTTACAAAGTTTGTTGTTACACTACATAAATATATAATTAGGTAACAAAATTAGTCGCCCTTTTTCTACAAGGTGTCTTCAATAGGTTACCAGACTTTTTTGTATCGGCACTTTTATTGATAGTACACATGTTACACGATAAGGGCTGTCCCCTTTTCATGTAAGTATATAAATAGAGAAATTTAGTTAAATGTAAAAATGAAAGAGAATAGACGAAATTCGAACCTCGTAATTTAGGTTTAGAAATAGATTGCGAGAGAGAATTAGAAAATGGAATGTAAAAACAAACCATTGTTTAGCTTAGAGATAAAATAGTTTTAAGAAAAAGAAATGTGCATTTGTCAATTCTGTTATGAAATTGAATGAGGAATGCAACTATGTGATAATTTAATAAACATGTTTTTAACATATTGGAAATATAGGTTACTGGGAATATAAAATTAAAATTCTTTTTGTAAACAAAGGAAAAAGTTTTGGACACGCATTTCCAGAACACGTGAAAGAAGACACATGTTTTAACATGTGTATGACGTCATGGAAAATGGGAAGTTCTCGATATAGTTAGAAACTTTAGAGTTAAGCAGAGAGAGTCTGAGAGTGAGTCTGAGGACGACAGACGACAGTCTGGAGTCGAGAGATGGACAGTCGAACTTCTGGAAGCGAGACGGTCACCTTTGATATATAAGACATATAATGACAATTTCACTTTACCTTTTGGTAGAATTACAACACAAAGATGACGTTTATAAAAACACATGATGGGTTTATTTCTTCTTCGACCGGTCGGTGGTTTTCTTAGTCAGGAGTTCAAAGTTTTACATTCTATGTTTCAAAGGTGACCGTCTCGCTTCCAGACTTTCGACTGAAGCTCGCATTCACAAATATCCGTGGGCTTAGAAGTAATATAGATGACGTAAAGTATTACCTCTTAGTAAACTCCCCAGATATCTTAGCATTAAATGAAACAAACCTACACTCCTCAATCTCCTCTAACCAATTTAACATGATAGGATACCTCCCCTTCCCGCAAAGACTCGGATAGATATATGCACGGGCTTGAAGTCTATATTTGAAGAACCCTTAACTAGAGAGCAACGTTCAGAATCGTATGATCAGCCCTTTATGTGTTTTTGACTTTTCATCACTGCGTAAGTTACTTATATTTTCTCTACTGTTCTTTCTCAAGTAAGGACTGCATGCTAATCAATCATGTCTCTGATAGTATAAACGCAGCACTCTCCTTAGAAAGTAACACCGAAATATATGTGTTTGGTGACTTTAATGTCCACCATAAAAATTGGCTTGGTTTCTTAGATTACAGAGATGCAGCTGTGCGCTCTACTTATAGCTTCACTATAGCCCATTCCCTCACATCGACAGTCATGTTCCCGACCCGCCTCCCACTTCTAGACGTGTTCCTTGCCACAGTACCTGAGGATTGTGTAACTAATGGCCACAGTTCACTCAGAAACGCAGATCACCTAATGGTATCAGTAACCATCCGAGAACATATCAGAGATGCCTCATGGGCCTATATATCCTTTCCCCCTACTGAATACTGTGCCAATGAGACAACTGAATGGTACAAAGCGGGCATTGAAGCACATGTTACCGCTCGGAAGTATTATAGCAAGCCTCACTCACCCCCATGGTTCACTACAGATTGTGCAACTGCCATTGCACAAAGACAGCATGCTCTCGGATGATTGAGACGTCATAAGTCAAAGGCAAATAGGCAAACATTTATAGATGCTAGAACTCATTGTAAGATAATAATAACCACAGCCAAAAGAAGGTATGCTGAAATAACCAGGGAACGCATAGGATCGCAGAATACAGGAATTGGTGATTTCTTGAAAATTTATAATAGTGTAGTGAATAAAGGGCAATCAGTAATTCCCCCACTATCCAACAATCAGATGGTTGCGTACACGGGAACCGAAAAGGCGGAACTGCTTGTTCAGTGATTCGCCTCCAACTCCACTCTGGAGCCAACAAATAACTCCCTCCCAAATTTCCCCATACGAACGGAAACCATATTAATGATCTGAAAATCACCCCTTCTCATGTCCGCGATATTATAAAAAAAAACTTAGACACCTCAAAGGCGTGTGAGCCTAACCTCATCCCTGCTATACTAATTAAGAAATACTCATCTGAGCTAGCCCCCGTCTTTTCCAAACTTTAAAACAAGTGCCTTACTGAATCCTGCTTCCCTAATAGCTGGAAAATTGCCTTTATGGTACCAGCGTACAAGAATTCTGGCCAAAGGACCGACCCTCTCAATTATTGCTTGATAAGACTCCTCAGCCTCTTCGCTAAAATCTTTGAGATCTTAATCAATCAAGCACTAGTCCACTTGCAAAAGCTAATCTTTCTGACAGACAGTACGGATATAGACAATGTCGTTCTATTGCAGATATTTTAACAGTCATCTCTGAGCGCATATACCATGCACTGGATAAAGTAGGTGGAGCCATGGCTATAGCCCTCGATATATTCAAGGCCTTCGACAAAGTCTGGCAAGAAAGGCTGCTAATGAAAATTAAATCGTACGGTATAACTGGACGATTACTAAATATAATTTGACCCTTCTTAGATAATAGGACTATCCAGGTTGTCATTGATGGACTTTCATCCAAGCAGCATAACATTAATGTGTGAGTGCCTCAAGGGTCGATTCCTGGACCACTATTATTCCTGATATTCATCAATGACCTTTCCGATAATATTGTGTCCGAGATGGGTATATTTGCGTGATGATACATTGCTCTATAACATGCATGAGGGAAGAATGGATGTACAAAAATCCAAGACAATGCCCGAATCTTTAGAATATGACCTCTAGACCATAGTTGAATGGGGACGTAAATGGATGGTAACATTTAATGCTAGTTAAACTAAGATGCTCTCCTTTAACAATTACAAGAAGCCTCTTCAACCACCGCTATCAATTACAAATAATCCTCTACCTGAGAATTCTTCCTCCAAACTTCTCGGCTTAGCATTCACAGGGAATATGAACTGGAACAAATACACTGAGGACATTGCGAAGGCTGCTGCAAAGAAGGTGGGCTTCCTCTATCGTGCTAGAAAACTACTTACACCTGAGAGAATCCTTTACCTCCAAGAGGCTACCATTTGCTCATGCATGGGGTATAGTTACCACATTTGGGCTGGTGCATCTACCACTAATCTCTCTCTATTAGATAGCGTCCAAAAATAGTCTCCAATCTAATAGGTCCCACTTCGTCAACTATAAAGGGCGAATGAAAGTATCGCCTTATTTTTAAATGCATGCAATTTATTTTTTAAATATAATTCATACAATTAATGAATAGAAGAAGAAAGTATAATGCATAGAATATTATTTACAATTCAATATAGGCTTCCTCTTTTGTCACAAGCTTTTCAAGCCGACCAGGAATAACATTAACTGATTTCACAAGAAACTTTTGTGAAATGGCAGTCATAACTGCACGTATTCGACTCTCAAGTTCTTAAATTCTTGGTTCGGTTTAGTAGATTTGCTCTTTTAGCCAACCCCAGAGGAAAAATATTGCAGAATTAAGAATTCAACTAGCTGGACGCCCAGCGTTGCCCTGTCGTACAATACGCTTAAACATGATATTTTAATTCATGCAGATAGCGTATGAATTATTATAGAATCGATCATCTATTGATTATTACATATTACGAGAATCAAATCGAAAAAAAAAAAATTATAAATATCCTTTATGAAATTTCGTCTGTGTTTGTTTACAATATAACGTCAGATGATATTTGGTGCTTGACAACGAATGCCCTGGTAAAATCACTTCTGATTAATGCTTAGTTTGAAAATATGCAGACGAAGAAATGATTTGCGGCGATTTTAAATGGTCCTTTTTTTTTCTCGTAATTTGAACTCATTAATAAGGTTATGACAAGAGAATATTCTTTTCGTTATTTTAACTCTCGAGTATATATCAGTTAATATATTATTTGTTTTTAGATAGAGTGATGTGGTTCTCAATTGATTAACTGTGTCGGATATATACTCGAGAGTCAAAACTTTGATAAGAATATTCTTTTGCCATAGCCCTATTCATTAATAAGAAATAATTAACATAAAATGATGGGATACACCCGGACTTGAACATGGGATCCTCCGATCTGTAGTCGAATGCTCTAGCACTCGGCCATAACTTCAGATGATTATAATCGTGTTTTTTTTTTTTATTTCAAAGAAAAAATGATTTGTGAGATTTTATCATCTCATTTTGCCTTACAGTATTCCCCTGTAAAAATTATTCTTTTTTTTTTATCTATAAGCTTGAACGATAAAATTATCGCCATAGAAAAAAACACGATTTCATTTCCGTTTGATGAAAACCAGTTTTCCTCTTTCGTTGCAGAGCATCTATTAATGTGCTAGTTGTGTACAAATCCCAAGAGCGATAGGAGCCTTCAATCACGTCTGAAAATGACACAATGTTCAACGAGCCGGATTGGAGATGCGCCGGTGTACAACTCATGCTCTTTACTGATCCAAATTATAACAACAGGATCCTCAAAATGCATCGCTGGATTGTCACATATAACAGGGACGTTCCGAGGGTGACGAAAACAAAATCTCTGGCTATGATTATAATCTTTGGTGTGGTTTCAAGTGAGTGCCACATTATACCACCTCACATCTTAGAAGTCGGCTTGAAAGTCAACACCAAAGTATACCTGGATGTGCTGAAGAGTGTGATGATCCCCTGATGCAATCAAGTGGCTTCTAGCAGAACCTGGGTGTGGCAGCAGGACTCGGCGCCGGCCCACAAGTTCCATGCTTGACTTCAGAAGAAGTGCTACGACTTTATGCCCTTTTCTTACTGGCCCACATACTCCTCCCGACCTGAACCCGTTGGACTTCGTTCATTCATATGTCGAGAGCGTCACCAACATGACCTCCCACAACACCAAAACCAGCCTGATCGCCCCCATATGCCGAATATTCGCCGAGCCCCCGCCAGGGCTTGCGGAAAAAAATATGCCCCCAGTTCCGGTCCCATATTGAGGCGGTGATCGAGGCTGATGGCGGCTACATTGAATAGATGTGAGATCTACTACATAATAAAGTTACTTGAATTGATTTTTTCAGTAAAAGTCTTAAAATAAAGCTGAGTGCTTTTTTCTTTAGGGCGACATTTATGACAACCTTTAGGCGCGATTCTCCATCGTCTATCTAGACGGAAGGACACCACCACCACCACCACCACCACCACCATCATCATCAACAACAACAACAACAACAACAACAACTATTCACCTGTGCATGAAAAGTATTATTGCTATATCTATGCTGGTTGGTCTACCAGCATAGATGTATATGTCTAGGATAGGATGCAAAAATGAGTTTCTAACCTCATCGGTCCTGCATTGGCTGCCAAGCTCCAACTCCTGTCACATCACCACAGTTTTGCACCCTTGTACTTATTTTACAGGTACTTCGACCGAATGTGATCCGATGAACTTACCGCACTTGTGTAACATTGCACACCTTCTTTATCTTTCCATCCTCTATAAGAGAGAAAAACTATTTTTAAGATCACATTTTTTCAGTTTTCGATACTTGTCGGATAAATTTCTGTACAAAACATATCTAAGAACACTGCCAGACATATAAATTAGCTTTGTGTAAAATTTGCAATGGATTGGCTCAACTGTTCCGTAACCCATGAGGAAGAAATCACAGACACACATACAGACACAAAGTGACTTTTATATAAAGTGGAGATATAGATGTCAACATTCGACACTAGCTTTTGAAAACGCATTGGAATCGCATCAACTCGTTGCAAAATGAACTTTTTTTCTATTGTTACTATTGAGTCGACATGTATGAAGGCTAAAAACTCATTTGAAGATTAGTGTTAACAAGATGGAGAGATTGACAGATGAATAGTGATGACACCATGAGAGGAATTTAACATTGTAAGAATTATATTTCAGTAATACATTTTAAGTATAGTGAGTTATTTTCAAATAACTAGAGAGAGAGAGAGAGAGAGAGAAAGAGAGAGAGAGAGAGAGAGAGAGAGAGAGAGAGAGAGAGTCGCCTGTATTCGTTTTCCCGTCTAAACACTAACAATTTTCAGTTTCTTGCATTGTAATAGCCTTCTAGTACGTCTCTATCTGTCTGTCTGTCTCTCTCACTCTCTCTTTCTTTCTCTCTCTCTCTCTCTCTCTCTCTCTCTATATATATATATATATATATATATATATATATATATATACTTGGTGGACTATAAATTTGTCGCCCTAAAGAAAGCAACACTACAGCATTATTTTAAAACTTTATTGAAAAAATAAATTCGGGTTACTTGATTATGTAGGAAAGCTGACACCTATTTATGTAGCCACCCCAATCACCCTAGAGAGAGAGAGAGAGAGAAAGAGAGGGAGAGAGAGAGAGGAGGGGGACGAAAGAGAGAGAGAGAGAGAGAGAGAGAGAGAGGGTGGAACGGATAGAGAGATCGGAGGAGACGATGAGAGAGAGAGAGAGATCTGGGAGAGACGGAGAGACGAAGAGAGAAAGAGAGAGAGGAACGGAGAGAGATAGAGAGGATGAGAGGACTGAGAGAGAGAGAGATAGAGAGGATGAGAGGACTGCGAGAGAGAGAGAGAGAGAGAGAGAGAGAGAGAGAGAGAGAGAGAGAGAGAGAGAGAGAGGAAAATAAAAGAATCAACGAGAAAATATGACATGGAAAAGTACATAAATGGAAATGACAATTAAAGAGAGGAAATAAAATATAGCGAAATTAAGAGAGCGGGAAAAGTGGAAAGAGAGAGAGAGAGAGAGAGAGAGAGAGAGAGAGAGAGAGAGAGAAAATTTATGAGACAGTGAGAGAGAGGGAGGGGGAGCAGTTTTACAGGAAAGACAAAAAAAAAAAAAACCAAAAAAAAAATAAAACCAAGTATGTTTATCCAAAATTTAAGTGGATCCCAAGCTTTCTTAATATTTGATGGAAAAGCTATAAAACAGACTGCAAGTTGCGTTTCAAGCCGTAACCGACCGTAAAAATACGACAATTAAAATCTGATTGCGTCAGTAAAGACGATTGTCTCGTCATAGCCAGCTCATGTGACACTCTACTTCTCTCCCTTCGTTCTCTTGTTGGTTTTCCGCTGTTCATCTTAGGCATAAAACACGTGTTATACCTGTTGATAAATCATGTCTTTGTTCGATTGTACGTTTCTACCGAGACAGACTCTTCTAAACAGCTAAGTTATACGCCGGCGGTACTTCCGTCTCCAACCTGACCCAACCTACCAGCACGACGACCAACGAAATGATCAAGCCCGGCTATCACCCTGTCAACAATCAAATCTGTCTATCAAAGCATTTATGGACGGCTAAACAAATATTTTCCGATGAAGGTTTTATGGTTGTTCAGACAGCTTGTTTGGCAAAGAGGAAAGAACCTTAAAACGAGTTCGGCCATTGCTATTTGCTATCTTATAACGGTCGACATTGACAGTGGCTATAAAACACATAAGGGCGTCCTTCAATGCCGGGACGCAGTGAAACAACGCCCCGTAATGGGGTGATGACGATTTGCGTTAGGAAATAGTACGCAGGATTTTAGAAGTAAAATGTAAAAACGCTTACTTTAATATTTTTGAAATACACCTATTTGTTGTTTAAAAAAATCATTATTCTTAAAATGTAGGAGAGTAGAATGTGAACCTTAGGTGTACTTTCAACAGCCACGTCATGTAACGAGACCACCGACGTGTATGCAAATAACCAAGCCGTGTCGTGAGCGTGACGTCACAGCAAGATCGGAAAAGAGGAAGAGAAAATGCAGAGGAAAAATTAAGTACGTGGCGAAGAGAGAGAGACTGTAAAGCACGTGTTGACATGGCAGAGTTTTTTTTTAACCACGTCGCGTCAGGAACTTTTAAAAAAGATTTACGACTCATTTATCCTCCGAACATTTAACAATATTTGATGACGTCCGTATAAATTGGAACAAATTACAGATATAACACTTGGTTATAGCGGCAGACTAAAAAAACGTTAATTGAATCCGAAGTGAAAGTAGAAATGCGACCATATTGTCGCTATCTTGTAAAATATGTGTTAAGCGGCATGGTATGGAAACGACCGGTAACAAATGCCTTTTCTTTTGGCTGGAAAAAAAAAACTCGCGTCGGATTTTTCCCCCTTTGTTTCTTTCATACACAACGTCGGATCCGTGTAAAAATATAACTTCTATCGTTTGTTCCTTCCTTGTCTTTTGCTGCAGTAATTATACTTTCGGTGTTCTGCATTATGTATTTTTCTAATCTTTTTTTTGTTATTTTACACAGTCTTCTATACAGACCAGCTCGATTTGTCCGTCTTTCCTTTTCAGAAATAGTCGGTCACTATCATTTTACGTGCATAGTCATTAGTTTCCTGGTCTTCTGGTCGAGATTTCTTAGTACTTCTTTGGTCCAGTTTATAAACGATCCGGAGTATCTTATTAGTGACACTGCCCACGTATTTATTCCTTTAAGCTTAGACTATTTAGTTTACTTTTGAGCAGTTTTCTTGCTCTGAGGTATTCCTTTCTCATTTTCTCTTTAATTTCCGTTGCTTAGATGGTGTCTGCTTCCAGCACTCCCATATATTTGTAGCTATCATGTTTACCTAGTGCCCTCATTTCTGTTTAATTGGGCAGTACTATAGCTTCTGTTCCTTCTACTTTTTTCCTCCTCATGATCAGCAGTGCGCACTTTTCTAAACCGAATTCCATTTGGATATCTTGACTAAAGATTCTGGTCGTGTCTATTCGTGTTTCTAGTTCTGTCTTTGTTTTTGCAAACAGTTTCAGGTCATCCATGTACATTAGGTGGTTCATTCATTCTGCTGTGTTAGTGAACTTGGCATTTTCTTAGGATGTTGCTTAGGGGCATCATGACTATAATGGACAGTAATGGTGATAGGGAATCGCCTTGAAAGATTCCTATTTTTATTTTGATTTCAGTTATATATTGTCCATCAGCTGTCAGTTCAAGCCTCCATGTTTTCATTGCATTTATTATCACATTGGTTATATTATCTGGCATTTTGTACTTTTTCTTCTTCTTCTTCTTCTTCTTCTTATTATTATTATTAATATTATTATTATTATTATTATTAATATTATTATTATTACTATTATTCACTAGGAGTTTTCAAACAGGCCATTACGTAAGAATTCTCTTTGAAAACAACCTGTGATGCCCCTGGAGTCTGAGTGGCAACAAGTCTCCGCAGATTTCCAGTACTCTTCACTTCTTTTACGATAACTTTACAAATTAATTTGCGTTATCGCCACAATCGTCTACTATTGATTTCTCATTAATAACGACCATCGGTCTTCACTGGGATTTGCGTGGCAACAAGCGCTCCCGTCTCAGCAAGGCCCCAATCCCCTTCACACACTTTCAACAGAGGTCTGGCTAGTGATTTCTCCCCTCGGTCTTTCCATCCTCCTCGACTTTTTCAACTCTTTGATATGGTTTCTGTTGATGCCGATCCCCACTGTTTGTGTGTGCGTCCTTCTTCTTCTTCTTCTTCTTCTTCTTCTTCTTCTTCTTCTTCTTCTTCTTCTTCTTCTTCTTCCCCACAATTTTATCGATATATTTCTATCATGTTTAATTGTTCATTTTCACAATGCCTCAGTGCAGGGTCAGAGTTAGACACCTGGGTCGTTTTTAAATATGGAGAACAAGGGGAAAATATAAATTGTCTCAGTCGTGCAGGATTTCTCTTCTATTAACCGAGAACAAAAATTTCAAGTGTCGCATCAGACAGATACAACACTTTGATCTTGGCCTGGAGGCCAAAAAGTGTTAACGGTTATAAAAGATATTTTAAATATATAATCTGGGTTTAAATAGTATAATATGTTTGGAACAAAAACAAAAGAGTATCTATAACTAAATAGTTATAGATACTCTTTTGTTTTTGTTCCACAACTACCAATAGAAAATTTGTCAATAATTATAAAATATTTCCATATTTAAAAATTTGTCAATAATTATAAAATATGTCAATATTTAAAAATTTATCAATAATTATAAAATTTTTCAGTATCTAAAAAATTGTCAATAATTATAACATTTTTCAATGATTATAAAATATGTCAATATTTAAAAATTTGTCAATATTTAAAAAATTGTAAATAATTATAAAATTTGTCGATAATTATAAACTTTGTCAATATTTAAACATTTGTCAATAATTATAAAATTTATCAATAATTAAAAAATTTGTCAATATTTAAAAATTTGTCAATAATTATAAAATTTGTCAATAATTATAAAATATGTTAATAATTATAAAATTTGTCAATAATTATAAAGTTTTTCAATAATTAAAAATTTGTCAATAATTATAAAATTTGTCAATATTTAAACATTTGTCAATAATTATAAAATTTTTCAATAATTATAAAATTTGTCAATATTTAAAAATTTGTCAATATTTAAAAATTTTCAATAATTATAAAACGTGTTAATAATTATCAAATTTGTCAATAATTATAAATAAAAAAAATCGATCTAACCAATTATATTTGTTTTTCTGGACGTCGAAGACATTGGGAGTAAGTCTTGTGTTCATTGTTACTCGTTACGAACATTTTCAGAAGTCATCCCCAGCTTGAAGGCGCGAGATTCACGAACAAGTAAAATCAGGTACGCAGAAATTCTTTAAAAATAATCATATCTGGAAAAGTTAAATATTAATTTGCACTTCCAAGTTTATCATTTTATATTCTTAATCTAATTATAATTCACAGCTTCTACAATTTACAACGAAGAAGAAACTAATTTTAAAATTGTCGAATTGGTATTAAATCTAATTTATTATTGCCTACATCGAGGCCCGGCGTTGTGTGGTCATAAAATACGCTTAAATATGATATTTTGACTTATACAGATGTCGTATTTATTATAATAGAGCTAATTCTGTATTGATTATTTTATTGTAGCCAATATATAGTAGTGTTCCCTGGTGTGACCCGGTTGTCAAAAATGCTTAAATGCATGGTGCAAATTTCGTATTTATTATTATACAGCCAATACCCCGTTCATATATCCATATATAGCAGTGATTTTAAAAGTAAAAAAAAAGAATGACTTGGATGCCATTAGCTAGAACCTAAACCAAAACATTTATTTCTGAAATGGTATTCGCTAACACCTGATCCGAATTATTTATTAATATTACAAGATTCAATCAAGCAAGCAAGTAAGGATGCCGGGATGGTCCACAATATAT
This sequence comes from Euprymna scolopes, assembly GCF_053919585.1. Lineage (NCBI taxonomy): Eukaryota > Metazoa > Mollusca > Cephalopoda > Sepiida > Sepiolidae > Euprymna > Euprymna scolopes. Next base: position 105,751,634 of record NC_136498.1, read on the forward strand.
ATATATATATATATATATATATATATATATATATATATATATAGAGAGAGAGAGAGAGAGAGAGAGAGAGGTTGGTCCACTTAAAAGTAGCCCGATCTATCTAATCTTTGTCTTAACGACCAACTTATACGACAAGAAATAATTCAATTCTTTCTCCAGCAAGATGGTCCTACATGCCACACGTCTCACAGATCACTGACACAAGTTCATGACGTGTTTACGGAAGAAAGAACAATAAGCAAAGGGTTATAGCTACCACATTCTCCGGACATGTCATTATGTGATTCTTATTTTTGGGAGACTTTAAAACAAAAAGTTTATGCAAATAATTCTCACAATTTAGACCAACAAAAGGAGAACATTACCAACGCTATCAGGGGAATCACCAGAGAAGATCTACAGGTAATTTAAACGATGAGAGGATGTTCCTCCTCTCTACTACATTTTATGGGCTACTTTCAAGTGGGCCACACACACACACACACACACACACACACACACACACACACACACACACACACACACACACTCTCTCGCTCTCGCTCTCCCTCTCTCTCTATATATATATATATATATATATATATATATATATATATATATATATATATATATATATATATATATATATAAACCATTAGAGGAGGGGGAGAGAGAGAAAAAACTATGGTGGTATTTATGTATTACTCATTTGCGAAAGCTACCATGTGGCGTGCATACCTATATTTGAAATTATTCTCAGTGTCTTCTACGTATAGTTTTTTTGTGATTGTTATGCACTAAATAAATATCTAGGGGTAGACATATAACATATATTTAAAAATAAAATAAAAGAAGTAGTTTAAGGGAGAAAAAGGGAATATATTGAACATATAAACAAATGGGAGCAAATATTTACAAAAAAAGTGTAAGGGAGGTAACTCACGTTTTTTATTTTGTCGCGGAATAATAATAGAATTTGAGAAAATATAATATATTTTTACTTTGGTCAGAAATGTAAGATTGGAAAATCAATATTTACCAAGTATCCGTTTATTTTGAAAGGAAGTTTGCAATAGGCCTGCTTCAGAAAATTCATTATGACCGGATTTTATCCCAATACATTTGTCCGAGTAATAAATAGTTGAAAAGTCGCCCCAACTTAGCGTTCCTTCTCAGAGCTCATTTAATAAATAATAGCGTGTATATATAGTCATATGGAGTGGAACCTTTTAGAATAAAAAATGTAACATTTCGACTTTCAAAACTTTTAGAGCTTCCGAAAAAAAAAGAACACACTAGAAAAAAGTTCAAGAGACACTTAAAAATAATCTTGTTATTTTCTAAATGTACTGTAAAGTATATTTAAAAAGTTTATATTATTATATATTATATATATATTTAACTTTTTATTTTATCTTATGATATATTATAAAATTAATTTGTAAATTATTATTTATTATATATATATTTATTGGTATATTTATTTTGTATTTTATATTATCATTTATGTAGGAAACGGTAATTTTCGTTTGTTTTATCAGAAAGACTGTCCTCTTATAACATCGTGTATATGATGATGATAATAATAATAATAATAATAATAATAATAATAATAATAATAATAATAATAATGTTGTATCACAAAGGGGATCGTTTGTGATTGTCTAGTCAGAGTTAACGTTGTGTGATCATCTAGTTGTCTTTCTATTCAATATATATTTTTAATGATATGTTAATATGCCGTTGTGTGTGTGTATGTGTGGTACATGTATTTTCGGACATACCTTCTACGTCGTCAATGTTGGTCCATTTGGAATTATCTCGTCTTGGAAGGAGACTGGTACTTGTTTTGGGGAACGAAGATTCAATCACTCCAAGACAAGGAATTGGGTTTATAGTTTATTTCACTTTTCAGATGTCTCACAGAAGGATGGAAAGTGAATCTCTGGCTTGCGTGGTTTCTCTTGGTCTCATTTCTACACACGGCAGCGTCCCCCCAGTGAAGGGGAGGAGACGTCTGTGAAGCCGTCCATCGCGTTCTAAGCCCAAACCAAATCTCAACAATTTAGCTAACCTGATCACGTGACTTACACGCAATCCAACCAGCTGATCCTGGCTTCCAGTCAACGTGTCCCCATATAATTTACACAGCTCCCTCTCTCTCTATCTTGATCCACTCTCTAACATTCCTTCTATCATTATTTTCAAAAAATGTACGCATTTTTAAGTTCTAGTACATTTTTTTCTATATCTACACAACCACACGGCTAAGAAAGATCAGGCTAAAACAAAAATCCTTTAGTCAGCCCTTTCCAACTGACTTCACAATCATTATTATTTATTTTATCTTATTTATTTATTTTTATTATTAGATAAGACCTTCTCTGATCTTCTTGGCATTACTGTTTGGGTGTAGGGTATTCCTCCCCTGATGCCCGTCAGTTGCTTTATCCAGCCACCCTTATGCCGTAAACTAGAGGTATCACTTTACCTCTTTCGAAATTGACGACTTCTTTCGTCTAAAAGTGCCCTGATCGTATCCTTTGCCCAATTGTTCTATTAAGTATGGCTTTGTTTTAATCTTGTAACTATCTTATCTTTTCCGAGACATCTCAAAGCTCATAATTAATCTTCGTGGTTGGCTTCCAAATTTTAAGATATACCTTTGTTTTTATCACACTGATTCACTTGGATCTCCTTGCTTGGACTCTCGGAGTTTTGATGAAGATTTAGAGAATATCACCCTCAACTAATTAACCCCCACTTTTTGCGCCATGATTCTTATTTGCGCCTAATTTCTAGCTATTGCCCGATTTTTGTGATTTTTCTTTTCTCCCATCAGAGCTTCCAACATCCAGCAGAGATATCCCGCATTCATGCATCTCTAAAAAATATAAGGTTATATCTTCTTACGTACCCACGGTATATTTTACTTTTCTCTCACCTCATTAAGTAATATGTGATTTGCCTACGGTACCGACTCTCATAGGTTCCTGGTACCCTTAAGGATTCTCGTATCCTCTCCACGCTTGTCTCTAATTAATTGAGCCCAGTCTCACCTCTTACTTGGAATCGTCACGTGCGACCAGCTTTTTTTTCAAGCACTCAATTGCACAGGGTCAATTTTATTCTCCGAACAGGGCATCTCTAATGCTTTCCCGGCAAGTTACTCTTCTTGCGAAAAATATTTATGGACTGAAAAAGAATACAAAAAAGAAATTATTAAAAAAGAAAATCTCTCTTTTGGCTTATCACATCTGAAAAAACTTCTCAAAAATACCCGCTTACGTAACTGCTATTTTGGTCCCCTCTCTAATTCTAATTTATTCTAGGCCAACCATCTTCAGTATCATCTTATTTTTCCTATATAATTTCAATGCTAATGTATATACTTAACAATGACTACGCATTCGGAGAATAATTCCACGAAAGAAAAACGACACAAAAAATTATATAAACATTTCGAAAATTAGAATAAATATCGACTGAACCTTTGACTCTTCCCAAACTTAAGAACTAGTTGACCCCTTATTCAACCCAATAGTGTGTCTTAATTTTTTTTTAAATTTCTTACACTGCTTAAATCTTATTTCTTTCTATTTTTCCCAATCTTATTATTATTATTACTATCATTATTACTTAATTAACAACATGTAGTTACCCTGTATATTTTTCATTAATTCAATAAGCCCCACAAGGTAAAGATTCAGTCCTCCTCCATTCTGCGAAAAGAAAAATACATGTCAAAAAACAAGAAAATCCCGCACAATACCGATTCGAGAAAAAATCAATTATAAAAAAAAAGTAAGAATAAAAATAAATTCTTATAAGCATTCACAAAGTCTCATCTCACCAATAATAAAACTCCAAATAATAAAACACAGTTTCGTGGAAACCCAATTTTGTCCACGTCATCAATTCTGAGGTCGGCTGCATCACCTTTACCACCTCCAGAATATCAAAAGTAAAAAAAAAATCACAGTCGTTTACAAAAAAAAATACATAGACATTTACAATTAAAATACATAGTCGTTTCCAAAAAACAAAACAAAAAAACTCCGACTCACTTATAAACTTCCAGACAATCCTTCACTAAACAAAAGTTCAAATCGATGGAAACTAAAATTATCCACGTTACCCAACGCTGGGGGTTTCTTTTTTTTTTTTTAAAGAAAAAAATCACATTTTACTAATCCGAGTGAATATTATTATGGCCTCTTCTGCCATTTCCTTAAAACATGCATTTTAACATTTCATAAAACAGTTTACATCGATTTACATACAATGAATAACATTTTTCCACACCAGACAAAAAATTCCTAAGAAAAAAAACGTACAATTAGAGAAAAAAATTCACATTGGCAGCCTTTCCATTATTTATTCACAAAAGAGTACACGTTGTTTTTCCTAAAAGTACACGGAGCTTTTACAGTTTACAAATTGCAACATTTTAAGTGCGTATAATTGTGTAACTTCTAATTCATAACAAACATTTTTGAATGACGTGTTTCTCTTTTAATATGACAGGCTTATTCCCACACTGTAACTAAATTCATATGTTATATTTCTTCTTTTTCTGTCTGTTTTACACATTGGTTGTATATTCAAAATGAACAATTTATTATCTGTATGTCGATCGATATATCTGTTTTTTCCCCCAATTTCTTCTATTTATTTTTCTACACATAACGTTCTTTTTTCTTTCTTTCTATTTTAGACATTGGCTGTATTGATATTTTTTCTTTCTTTCCCGTGTTTTCAATTTTCATATTCAAAAGCAACAATTCGTTATCAGCATGTCGATCGAGCTATCTGTTTTTTTTTCTCTTATTTCTTCTTAATTTAGCATAAATCTATCTATATATAATTTTAATGTGTCTATTTTTCTTCTTTTTTTGTTGTGTCAATATTTTTTTCACTACGGTAAATCTCCAGGTTCGATTTTTTTTCTTTCCACTAATGTGCGGGTGCACTGGTCCACTGGCACCAAAATTGTATTCGTTGTGTTGTTGTATCATAAAAGGGATCAGCTGATTCTGACTTCCGGTCAACGTGTCTCAATATAATTTACACACCTCCCCCTTTCTCTTTCGATCCATTCTCTAACAACAACAACAACAACAACAACAACAACAACAACAACAACAACAACAACAACAACAACAACAACAACAACAACAACAACAACAACAACAACAATAATAATAATAATAATAATAATAATAATAATAATGATAATAATAACTAGCAAGACCTGTGGAAATTCCACAGCGGACTCTTTTATGTGTAATAAATTGATGTTCGTATTCTCTGGATTTTTAGTGTAAATGGAGACGCCCTGATATTATTGTAGCTCGTTTGTTAAAACTGAAAAAGTATTAAAGTATTTATCTAAGCTAGCGTAGCCCGGTCATAAAATACGCTTAAATATGATATTTTAATTTATGAAGATTTCATATATATTATTATCGCGTAAATTTATATCCATTCTTATATATTATAAATTTGCGATTTCAAAAATAAGAATATATATTCATATGACTTGGATGCATCAGCTTGAATCGAAACCGAAACTTATATATATATATATATATATATATATATATATATATATATATATATATATATATATATATATATATATATATATATATTAAGTGAATTTGAAAAATATATAAATGTTTATATCTTTTCTGTATTTATTTCCTATGTGTTGATGTGTAGGAATACAAAAAGTATTTCGGAAGAAAACGAAAATATTTCTTTCAAAAGCAAATATTTTCGACCGCTTCTCGGCCTTCTTCAGTGTGAATCACACACACATCCATATATATATATATATGAGAGATAGATAGATAGATAGATAGATAGATATGACACTATGTGATAAGTATACCGACATGTAAAATTATCATCTGTGTCTACTGTGTACTTTTTCGTTGGTTCATTAGTTATTTCTAACATTTACGCGCATCATTTGTCTTCCTGTATACCGGCCATCGTTTATACGACTGAGATAATAGTATTTACAATGAAGCTTACAAACAAACAAATAGTCTCTCTAGAAGCATGTGGTGATTGTTCGCAAGGTTTCTCCAAGCCAACAATGTGTAGTCAATGTTTAGCAACTGAAATCAAAATTTCCACGCCATTTTGTTTTAAGCCCAGCCTGGGGCGAAAATTGCGAAGGACTTCACTCAAATCTCGATTAATTGTTAGGATCACAGGTTTATTTTCTTCAACTCAGCCTCCTCTGTCCTTTTGTGATACAGAAAAGAGATTAAAAACCACCTACACGTCCGCCGCCCACTGCATATATGCGACTTCTTAAGGGCAAATTTAAAGGCAAATTAGCCGGTGGGTTTTGGGGAAAGCGAATCCCTATCAGAAACGGCAGATATTTCGCGCAATCTCATTATTAACCTAATACCTTTTTCCTCTGACCTCAGGGCAGGTCGCATTTTCAGGAGGTCGATATAGACGGTCGCACAACCCGTAACCCTCAACGTGTTTGCTTAGTTTCAAACCAGGATTTTAATTGATTAACTCCCGTGATAACCAAACTCATGTTTCTTCAGTTTAACGTAGTTAAACATTTAATTAAAAAATATAGCTTTAAGTTTTAAACAGTTTACTTATCACATGAAGTAATCGATCGTCATCTCATACAAATTGACATTTACAAATAATTCTAACAAGTTCATTAAACCTTAAAAGTAAACGAACTAAACACTTTACACTTCTATGGAATTATATATATATATATATATATATATATATATATATATATATATATATATATACAAATATATATATACACATATATATATATAAATATATATATATATATTTGTATATATATATGTATATATATATTTGTATATATACATATATATATATATACAAATATGCATATACATATATATATACAAATATATATATATGTATTTGTATATATATACATATATATATATATATACAAATATACATGTACATATATATATATACAAATATATATATATACATATATATATATACAAATATACATATACATATATATATATACAAATATATATATGTATATATATTTGTATATATATACATATACATATATATATACAAATATACATATACATATATATATGCATATATATACATATGTATATATACAAATATATATATATGTGTGTGTGTGTGTGTATGTATTTTGGTAGCAAGTCATTATTCAAGCACGCCTGATTGAACACAGCAGAGTTTGTTTTTTTTCGGATTTTTCTGGATATTTTTCAATTCGCGGTCTTATTATTTCAGCTGACATGTTGTATATAATGTCGGCCATATTCTTCTCAAACCCTTTCTATCGGTGCATTCGATCGTCGTCAGGAGCGATTGCTGTTGTTATTTTCTTTTTCTTTGAGATCTGGTTTATTTATAGTTTATAGTTTTTTTTATTGGTTATAAAAGTGGGTGTAGGATGGGTAGGTGCGAATTATTTTAATTTTTAATTTCGATTTTCTTATTCTATACTTGATTTATTTAGTTTCTTATTAGTTATTAAATACGGTTAGTATATTTGGCCCGGTGTTTAATAAGATCCGGTTAACAAGGGGCTGAGTTTCTTTACTTATAATACTAAAATTCGATACCTTAACAATTGCACACGACGACTAAAATTACTAAAAGGCATACTAATTAATAATAAACGACAGCCCCTTTTTAACGTAATCTCATTTAACACCAGGACAAATATACTAACTGTATTTAATAACTAAAAAGAAACTAAATAAATAAAGTATGGAATAAGAAAATCGGAATTAAAAATAAAAATGATTCGCCCCTAACCATCCTGCGCCCACTTTTATAACGAAAAAAACAAAAAAAACCCAACAAACTATAACTACACCAGACCCCAAAGAAAAAAAAACAAAAACATAACAACAGCAATCACTCCTGGTGACGATCGGATGCACCGATAAAAAGCGCTTGAGGAGAATAAGGCTAAACAACAATTTTTGGGCGCCATTATACACAATATGCCAGCTGAAACAAAAAAGACCGCTTGACGAGTTGAAAACATATCCCCCCCCCAAAAAATCGGAAAAAATAACGGTCGTGTTCAATCGGACGTACTTGAATATATATATATATATATATATATATATATATATATATATATATATAGAGAGAGAGAGAGAGAGAGAGAGAGAGAGAGAGAGAAAAGGAAAAACAATTTTCACTGGTCGCCATGTTTGTTTTTCTGCGCGCGTGCATTCAATTTCTGTTATTTGCGCGTGCGAAAATACGTATTGTTTTCATTGGCCACCACGTTTGTTTTTGCATTCGCGTGCATTCGATTTGTGTGTGTTTATAATCTGAACATTCATCAGCACTTCTATACATTAATTCTGCATACTCACTATTCCATAGCTAGCTATAACATATGCTGACCCAACGGGTCACGGGGAGTCAAGTATATGAATAAAGTTGATATCATCTCTGAAACGATCGTACACAACCCTTAGTTCTTATTGTTTTTAATTCTTGTAACACGTCTACATGATTTTGTATTAATTTCGATTATCTTCTGTTTCCTGTATTTTACCTCTAGAAGCTATATATATATATATATATATATATATATATATATATATATATATATATATATATATATATATACTTGTTTATTGTTATATAAACATGCTCACATCCTGCTGCTACAAATAGCCACTTATTTCAATCAAACAACAGATATCATCAGGCAGCGACTTGACTATTCAAAAGTTCAATGAATGAATGAATAGGTTATTCATTGAACTTTTGAATAGTCAAGTCGCTGCCTGATGATATCTGTTGTTTGATTGAAACAAGTGGCTATTTGTAGCAGCAGGATGTGAGCATGTTTATATAACAATAAACAAGTATTATCAGCTCTTTTTATTGAGCACTATCTAACAACCTCGTTGAATTCATTAGTCCATTACTTTTGAATAAAAAACCCGAGTATATATATATATATATATATATATATATATATATATATATATATATATATATATATATATATGCGTATCAAATTATTAACGAGTTTACATTTTTTAAATATTTAAGGAATGAGTGAATAAAAATCCACGAAACTTTGAGAAAATGCTTACAATACTATTCAGCTACTTCAGTCAGAAAATAAAAGTATTTAAAGCAGTATTAGCGAAACTGTGACTGAAGATAGGAATATTTGTTGATTTCAGTGTGTCAAGTTATTAATGAGGTTGAGAAAAAAACAAAATATACTTATAACTTTTTAATTGAAATATTTTTCTACTATTAAATGAACAAGGAAAAATTCTTAGAACACAATAACTATATAGCAATTTCTACGTTGATATAATTAGTAGGGGATATGCGATCCTTTTTTATGAATGACTTGTAAAAGACGTTGGTCCACAGAATTAGTCAAATTTGTGATTTCGTCAACAGTTATTCCTCGCGATACCTCTTGGGGAGCATCCCACAACTCATCTTTGCTCTTAAATTGGCGTCTACTTGCATAGAGGTGTCGCTTCATAATACTCCAAAGGTTCTCAATTTGGTTCAAATCTGGTGAATTCGCAGGCCACTTCATCTTCTGTAGATCAGAGAACCCCAGTTGTTGCAAATATTCTTTGCTTTTGTTTGCGGCATGCGGGGGAGCATTATCCTGCATAAAAATAATGGTTCTTCTGAACGGCAACCTTTGCTTTTTCAGCTATGGTTCAAAGTGCCGTTTCAGAAAAGCTACGTTAGCATTTTACGTCACTTTATGCCTTCCGGGACTCTCCATGAGCCAACTAAAGTACCTCCGATAATCCCAGCCCAAATCATTATCCCACCACCACCTTGTTGGCATCTTAAACGCTGATGACGATGTCGTCCATCTAGGACCCATCCTTTGCTCCACCTATCTGGGTCATCAAGAGTGACACGCACTTCATCCGTGAACAAAACATTCTGCTCATTTCAATCAGTTTTGTATGTGATGTTGCTTTAATGAAGACTTTGTCACAGGCTTAACAGACTGTACCACTTCTTTCAGAAGGCTACAGTGAGTACTTTTTGAGACATTTTTCAATCCGGCTTGGTCAAAGACCTCCTCGACTTGACAACTTCACGTTTAATTTGGAGTAGAAAACGGCGTGAAACAACTCTAGATTTACCTTTATCAGCTCTTTTACGTATCTTTGTAGGGTACTTGACAAAGTTCTCCACGGTTTGATGGTTCGATATTTTGGGGGTAGTTTTACCTTTTGCTATCTGTTCTATAATAGTGCGCTTTTCAGAACTACTCAAACCGCCTGTACGGCACATTTTATTGACGAAACAAACTGCCTTGTTAATAATTTGACACACCTCGAATACAGTGGATTCAGCAATTACGATGGCAAGTTGTTTATATTGTGCGAAACAGTACGAAAATTTCACAGTACGCGCAGCGCAACATTGACAACGTTTCGGCAGCTTTTGATACGAACCTACCGGCAGGTTTCTGAAACTGGTAAAACAATGTTATCTCGTTAATAATTTGACACGCGGATCGTTTTTGTTTTTTTCGATTTTTAATATTTATCGGATGAATTTCTGTACAAAACATATCTAAGAACACTGCCAGACATATAAATTACCTTTGTTTGAAATTTGAAAAAGATAGGTCCAGTTTCGGAACCTATAAGGAGATAATTCTTTCTCTCTCTCTCTCTCTCTCTCTCTCTCTCACACACACACACACACACACACACACACACACACACACACACACACACACACACACACACATATATATATATATATATATATATAACTACTTCATTTACTCACATAAATTAATATAGGCGAGTATAAATTTATAAATTTATGCGTAAACTTTAAGTATTTACTTCAACAGAGCTCAATACATAATTAGAGCTAGTTAGTAAGTTATAAAATATATATGGCGATTAAGCTACACTTAATATTTCGCGTTTCATCCACTCTCATGAAGAATACTAGAGTGGATAAAACACGGAATATTCAGTGTAGCTTAACCGCCATATATATTTTATAACTTACTATATATATATATATATATATATATATATATATATATATATATATATATATATATATATATATAAATTAGCGATGGGACGATTCCAATATTTTTCCTGATTCCGATACAATTACCGATTCCGATTCTTTATAAATCTCTAAATATTTTATTATAAAATTGTTATTTTGTACTGATTATTTTAAAAACACATCTTAAATGTGAATATTTTTCTCAAACGTAAAAAACACACTTGTGAGGGGGTGATCTAAAGATTTTAGTCTTACTGGAAGTTTAAATCAACAAATATTAATTATTTTATCATTACTACAAGCAGTGGAAGACGTTTGTACAAAAACAAAGTCAATAATAATACTAAATAAATTAAAAACACTCATCGGGTCATATGGAAAATCTATATATCTATAAAAGTGAACGTGTCTGTCTGTCTGTCTGTCTGTGTACATTTCCCTACGCAATAACTCTGTCAATTTTTAGTCTATAGACTCGAAATTTGAAATACCGGGTACTGAGATTTGGGAAAATCGATGTGACGGGTGTCAGCCAGAAATTTGGCTGTTAAGGGGTCAAATTTCAACGATTTGACCTTTAAGAACTCTACCAAACTCCTCCGACAATTTTGGGTCTAGACACTTGCAATTTTAGATATAGGTTCCTTGAACCTGGATCTAATTTAATAAAGTAATTTGAGCCCGAAACTATAAATTTTAAGGGGTCATAATAGGGATCAAATTAAAAAAAAATTACTCTTTTTTTTTTTTTTGCTCAGCATACACCTCCAAACACCCGGGCAACGCCGGGCTAAAATGCTAGTAAATCTATATTTTTAAACGTTACTTGTTTATATCCGCTATCTGGGCAGTGCTGGTAACAATCTGGGTATTATAATTCCGTTTTTACCTCGCTTCTACCGCTTTATAGCAAGCACGAAGAAAAATATTTGTGAAATATCACGAGAAAAATACGCCACTTGGTATAAGAGAGTAAGTAACTACAATAAATGTATTTATATAGTTTTGTTGGCAAAAATAAGAAATCGTTTTTAAGCAAAAAAACAATTCACTTTGAACTAATATTGTATACCCTTTTATATTGACTGTTTTATGGATTATCAAAAGAGGTCACTTAGTTCAAAAATATTTATGTAATGTTTTTAATGGCATGTCAATTTCCTTAAATTTATAAAATACATCCAGGTTTTTTTTTTTTTTTTTTTTTTACATTTACATTTTTGGCATCGGAAAATAGGCTAAAACTTTTCCGATTCCAATACCCCCAAAAGCTCCGATGTATATATGAAAAGAAAGTGGAAAAAATCGCTAAATGATGACTATACAGTGATACTTTTCGTTTCTAAAATATAATAGACAGCTTTTGTTTCGTTTCTCTTGATAAAACAACGTTCAATGTTTCACTGCCAATTTGTTATTTTTTTTTTGTTTATCTCCGAGAGTTCAAAATTAACCTAACTTTGAGCAGACGAAAGTAGAACACGGAGAAACACAAGACAAGGTTTCCTTTTACCCTCCAGACGGAATATTTCGTCCGACGGATTAACCTTCTATGAACAGCCCGACCCATCACTTTATTCTAAGGACTTCAAGTATGTACTGTGCGTGTGCCAAGCGAGCATCTGGCATCACACAACATCATATGACATCATACGCACCCGCTCGCCAAAGCGATACCCTGCGCGCGAAATTCTGACCATCAAGCCCCAGGCTGAAACGATTAGTCGTGTGCACTATCTAAAAATGGGGTTTCTCTCACTATTGTGCGCTGTGGGAGCAGATTAGCAGAATTCTAAGACCTTATAATTCAGTCGATGTACTGATGTTGTCAAGTTTAATTTAAACTAGCAGTTCAGCCCGGCTTTTCTCGGGCCCTATGCACTGTTCATAACTTTATGTGCATATATATATATATATATATATATATATATATATATATATACATATATATATATATATATATATATATATATATATATATATTAAAAAGTTTGACTCATGTCCAGGTCACCTACATCTAAAATTTCAAGTGTTTAGACCAAAAATTGGAAGTTATTTTGTAGAGACCGCAGAGGTCAATTTTTTAAAAAACTTTGACCCCAATTTTGACCCCTTAATATTTATTGCTATGGGCTCAAATCAAGTTAAAAGTTTGATCTGTGTCCAAGTAACCTACATCTAAAATTTCAAGTGTTTAGGGCCAAAATTGCAGAGGAGTTTGGTAGAGTTTTCAAAAGTCAAATCGTTGAAATCAAATTTCTGGTCGAAAACCGATTAAAAAGAAGTTCCCAACTCTCAATGCCCTTCATGTCAACTCTTGAGTCTGTAGACTGAAAATTGACAGAGTTATTTGACAGGGAAATGTACACACACAGACAGACACACAGACAATTAAAATGTTTGAACCATGTCCAGGTAACCTACATCTAAAATTTCAAGTGTTTAGACCCAAAATTGGCGGAGGAGTTTTGTAGAGTCTGCAAAGGTCAACTATTTCAACCTTGACCTCTTGAAACCTCGAAACTTTCACCCAAAAAACTGATTAAAAAAACTTGCTGCATGTCTGAGTACCCTTTATGTATAATTTAAAATATTTAGACCCCAAATTGGCTGAATAGTTTGCTAGAGACCGCAAATGTAAAATCTCTTGAACTTTGACCCCTTGGCAGCCAAATTTTCGGCCAATTAAAAAGGTTGCCCTATGTCTGAATGCACTTTATGTAAAATTTCAAATATTAGACCAAAAATTGGCTGAGTAATTTGGTAGAGACCGCAGAGGTAAATATTTTTAAACTTTGACCCCAATTTTGACCCCTTGGCATTTATTATTTTGGCCCGAATAAATTATAAAGTTTTATCCATGTCAAAGTAACCTATATCTAAAATTTCAAGTGTATGGATCCAAAATTGTCGGAAAAGTTTGGCAGAGTTCTCAAAGGTCAAATCGTTGAACTTTGACCCCTTAACAACCACATTTCTGTCCGAAAACTGATTGAAAAGATTTTCTCAAATCTCAATACACCTTATGTCAACTCTCGAGTTTGGAGACAGAAAATTGTTAGAGTTGTTGTGTAGGGAAATGTACACACACAGACAGACACAGACAAACAGACAGACAGACAGACAGACACACAATTTCACTTTTATATATATACTAGCAGTTCAGCCCGGCTTTGCTCGGGCCCTATGTACTGTTCATACCTTACCCTACGTGCGAATACACTTAAGATTTCAAATATTTAGACCAAAATTTGCCTGAGTAATTTCGTAGAGACCGCAGAGGTCAATTTTTAAAAAATGTTTGACCCCCTTTTGGTCTCAAATAAAAACACAAAGTTTTACCCATCTCCAAGTTAACTACATCTAGAATCTGCAAAGGTCAATTTTTTCAACTTTGACCTTTTGGCAGCCAAATTTCGCCCCCAAACTAATTAAATGCTTGCCGTTATGTATAAATTTCAAATGTTTAGACCCAAAATTGGCTGAGTAGTTTGTTAGACAGCACAAAGGTCAAATCTTTTAAACTTTGATTCCTTGGCGGCTCAAATTTTCGACCCAAACCGATTAAAAACTTTGTCCTATCTCTGAATACTGTTCATGTAAAATTTCAAATGTTTTAACCAGAAATTGGCTGAGTAAATTAGTAGAGATCGCAGAGGTCAATTTTTTTTCAAACTTTGACCCCAATTTTGGCGCCTTAACATTTACATTTTGGGCTCCAATCAAGTTAAAAAGTAACCTACATTTAAAATTTCAAGTGTTTAGACCCAAAATTGGCAGAAGAGTTTTGTAGATTTTTCAAAAGTCAAATCGTTGAACTGTTAACCCCTGTACAGCCAAATTTCTGGTCGAAAACCAATTAAAATGATTTTCATAAATATCAATACTCCTTATGTTGAATCTCGAGTCTCTAGACCGAAAATTGACAGAGTAGTATTGTAGGGAAATGTACATACACACACACAGACACACACAAGCATTTCACTTATATATATATATATATATATATATATATATATATATATATATATATATATATATATATGGCGGTATAAGTTGGCGTCTTCACAGGTACTTTGAATGGAAGTGTTTTTAGTCGCATGCAAGCGACTCTATAGGTAACTCCGGTCAGTCGGTTTGGTCGGTCGGTTTGTTGGTCGGTCTGTCCGTAACACTTTTGTGCTTGGCCTTTTTGGTTAAGATCAAAGGTCTGTTGTTAATAGATGCTGTTCTTAGCTTTTTAAGCTTTTCTCAGCCTTTTGGCCAAGACAAAGTGTAGTATCTGTTCCGGCAGATACTGAAAGCAAAGACCATGTGTGGGGGCAACTCCACATATAAGACCTTGGTCAATGTACCTATTTACTATGCCTCCCCACGGGAAAGAGTTAGACACCAGGGTCGTTTTTTAACGTGGAGAAAAGGTACAAAAATAAAAATTGTCTCAGTCGTGAAGGATTTCTCCTCCACTGAAAGAGAACAAGACATAGAAGTGCAGCATCTGAAGAACAGATACTACATCTTGATCTTGTCCCGAAGCAACCCTTCATACCAATTGTCACTATCCAGCTCCCCTACTCCCCGGGGAGTTGGTCCTCATTTCCCCTTCACTCCTCACATTAAAAATCGGTCTTGTGCCTAATTTGCTCGGTGGGGGAGGAAATAAATACGCTTTTCTTGGCCTTTTGGCCAAGATCAAAGTGTAGTATCTGTTCCGGCAGATACTGCAAGCTATGACTAGCAAAGACCAGATGTGGGGGCAACCTCACATGCCTGACCATTAACCAGCTCCCATTTCCCACCTCTCGGGAGCTGGTCCCCTTTTTCCCTTCCCCCTCCCTTCACTCCTCACATTAAAAATCGGCCTTGTGCCTAATTTGCTCGGTGGGGGAGCAAATAAATACCACCTGTTCTCACTACATGTTGTACTTATTGTGATATAAAGTGGGGGATCACTTTTCTGTATTAATTTAATGTAAAATGATTACCCACTTTACAACCAGTCAGTCTCAAAGCCATTTAAGTCATTCTCAGGGTCATTCAAGTTGTTTTTGAAGGATTCCAGTTATTTTTTAAGCAATGAAGTAATTCTTAATTTCATTCAATTTATCCTTAATTTCTTTAAAGTCATTCTAAGTCATTTACTTTTTATTTATTTAAGTTATTTTAGCCCATTTTTCGGTCATTTTAGTTTATCTAAGAATTTCATGTCAGTCCTACATTCACGCATTCATTCATTGCACGAGAGCACGCGACTAATGGCTATCAGCATTGTTTTTTATAAACGCTACAATAAGTAACTGTTTTTATTATTTTTATGTTTTTGCGAACTTAAAGTATTTTCATTTCCTTTTATCAACATTTTAGCTTCACAAAATCCTTTTTAATTCAAGAACAGAAAAAAAAATTTCAAACTATGTCCCGAGAAACATACATACTCAGTAACTAACGATATATATATATATATATATATATATATATATATATATATATATATATATATATATATGTGTGTGTGTGTGTGTGTGTGTGTGTGTAATTTCATTTAATGAAATAGGCGTTTTATGTCTGTTAATTTTGTTTTTTTATCCTTTCCAACTTCCGAATAACGGTCTTCACTTCTGGCAGGAACAGGCTGATATCATCGCCATATTGTCCAAGTACTTTCAAATACTTTTGGATTACATCCGCCAGTTTATGCCAGAAATGAAGACCGTTATTCGGAAGTTGGAATATATAAAAACGGACAACATAAGAAAGAAAACTTCTATTTTATTTAAAGAAATTTTTTTTTTACAAGGTAGTCACCACTTATCAAGGTCTGGAAGCCACTCAGGGATAAGGGTTATTGCGTGTACAGTAATCAATGGGATAGTATCATAGTAATCGTTAGTATTGGAGATTTGATAAAGTGTCTTACTTAAGGAGGCGGTTCATCAGGAATTTGTTTATGTTGGACTTGAAGACATCCAAGTTGTAGACAGGTGGGAAACAGGCAAACGGAAGAGAGTTCCACTGGCGTGCACTTCTAAGAAAAAAGCTTTGTTCATGGAATCTACGTTTTGATTTAGACACAGCTAAAGAGTGGGGAAAATTTTTTACAGTGGTTTTAGCTAGAGGAGTGTTTATCATGAAAGATTGGCGAGACCAGAGATTTGAGCTCAGACGGGAACTTGCCATGGAATTAACGACAAAACAGCATGCTTAGGAAAATACACACACATACACACACATATTATGACAGCCCGCTTACATCGTTTCTAAACTATCTAAAATTATTGTCGTTTAAGTTTAATTACCTGTAGCCGAGGGGAAGAGCGCTAACCAGCAAATTCAAGATTGTGAACGGATTTTAATATCCCGACCATCAGTAATTATCAATTCTTGCATTGATGATTGCGTAAGAATGAAACAATAATGTCTACAGGTATAAAGAATTATTGTTTACTGAAAAAGTGTTGTATAAAGCACCCAACTCTATATAGCATATAATATAATATCTAAAATGAAAAATGAAAGATTCATTATTTAATGGAGAAATAGATATTCATATCGTTTAATGTTATCAAGACGTACACGTTGTAATGTAAAGGGAAGTAACTCTGATTTTTCACAGAGTTATTTCCCTTTTTCGGATTCGAGCTATGTGTGCGTATCCAGAGAGAAGAATGTGCTAGGCAAAAAAGCGAACAGGGGTGAGGAGCACGAGAGGTAAAACGATGAACGGGGGGAAATACAGAAGCATAGAAGTTATGTGACACTTTTGCCGGGCAATGCCACGTAGCCATGCTAGTTATTGATAAATAAATTAGTAAATTTTAATAGTTCAATACAATACATTTGTCTTATAATTTTTCTAGAGTAGACGCAATAAAATGCGAAAATATCACCTCGAGTTTTTCAAGTTTTTTTTTAAAACAGGGAAGTTTATGTTTTGATCAATAATAATATTTATTTATTTGCCATTAAAAATTGATTGTAATGTAATGGATTCTAAACCGTCACAAAAAGACAATTTACGTTTCTGATATCCATACTAGTTAACATAATCGCTATTTACTGGCGTAGGGCCCCAATATACAACAATTTTATTTTACGTTTCTAAATCATGGAGGATGAATTATTTGTGTTATTTAGATTTTTCGGACTACTATCCTCATCTTAAGTGTAATTTTAGCAACTTTTCGGTCGATATTACCTCGAAATTCCTTCAGGTTAATCTTATCGAACATCGGGAATCTTTCTTGAGAACTTGCATAAAATTTCGGATGAAAACCCTTTTCACAACGTTTCGGTCGGTGTAACCTCAGAACCGTGACGTAATTAATAAACTACTTGGCAAAATTCAATTGTAAACTTTCAATTTTCCGTTTTCGGACATTTAAGGTTCAATACTCGCGTTGTATAGAGCAGTCTGAGCTCTATACATCGATTGCCAGGATTTCACCAAAAATATAATTTGTTATGTTAAGAATTATGTTTTGATAATTTAGTTAGGTAGAAATTTTATCAAGTATCAACATTCTTTCAGAAATTATTAAAAATAGAATTATGTTTATAGTTGTGAATTTTTAGCTGAAACAAATAGAATAAACATTAGGTTAGAAATGACAGTTGATGAGTTAAAAATACGTGTGATTTAGCGTATGACGTACGAGTCAACTGATCGGGGTTATTTTTGGAGTTAGATCCGAGATTTGAGGGGATTAGCATCCGAGATCGGAGACGGAAGGACGTGCGGGAAGCGCGCACAACCAAATAGATGGGATAGGAAATAAAGCGTTCGCAAGCCTTCGAGGATTTGGGACTCAATTGAACTGGAACAAAAGAATAAATGTATATATTTTGTAACCGGTGAAATGTGTTATCTGTTCCGAGGGAATCCTTCTTTGTTGCAGCCGTCTGGAGGATCCAAGAAAACAACCATCTAACAGAAAAAAGGTTTGTCCCAAATTAAGTTATTGTGAATTGTCATTGCATTACAACCTGTCCACTCAACAACATAACAGACATGCAACTAGGCCACGTGTACACGATTCAAACGAGTATATACACATCATGAACAACACAATAAATTAGGGTTCAAATAGTGAAGAACCACTATAGAAATTTAGTGACACATACACATATTCAGATGAACTCACAAGTACATATCTCTGTATGCATGTTGGTACCCTATTACACAACAAAAGTATCCGACCTTAGGCTAGAAAAAAATAAGAAGACGTCACTGAAAGGATCTTGTTTTGAGAGAAGAGAAGAGATAATGCGGACACTATTCCAAAAAAAGACTTCCAGAGGTGTTTCCAGCAGTGGAAGAATCGATAGGCTAAGTGTGTGCAAGCGCAAGGGGCCTACTTTGAAGGGGATTAGAGTCTAAACTTCGTCAGTCATGTGAAATATTTTTTTCTAGACTAAGTTTGGATATTTTTTAGGCAAGCCTGGGATATGCGGGTGAGTTTGTGTCTGAAATTGCAAAATAACTTTTCAAATGCATATATGAAGACATCAACTAGTTGTTTCGAAGATTTTGTCCGAACAAACTAACAATACCTTTAAACAATTGAATAAATATACTGGAGGTTATTTTGTTTTAGAAATATATATAACGCCCAACTCCCTGCTTTTTTTCAACGGTTCTTCTCTTGCTATTTGTTATGGATACGTCCGGTGGGGGACATCCGAACGAAACCTCGTCACAATCATGATTCCATTTGATTAGGACTCAAACGTTATTTAATTATAATTTCCTATTAAAGAAAATATCAAACGGACACATCAATAGTAAGCGGAAAAAAACACAAAGAAAATATTGGAAAATTGCACCCATTATATTTTGTTATTGAGGGTGAGGGGGGGAGTCGTAATTGCGTTGCGAATTAGATTCGCATATTTCACTAAAACTGATCAGGCTTCGACGGAAAAAGAGATTTTATTGACAAGCACCAAAAATATAAGACATGTTCGGGTTAGGGTTAGGGTTAGAGTTAGGGTCAGCGTGGATTTGCTCTGCCTTTTCATTTCCCCTTATCTCGGAGAAATACCAGATTAAGATAAATAGGGCTTCAGTTCAGCTAATATATATCGCTTCCCATCGCCATCATCAGATGAAAAGTTTTCCGAAGTACTATATATATATATATATATATATATATATATGTGTGTGTGTGTGTGTGTGTGTGTGTGTGTGATGGCGGCAAATTCGTTTTCGAACATTGCCATTACTTGATATAGCACAAAAAACAGATATACAGAAACACGAAAACAAATCAGTGATGGGCCGTACGAAGGTGGCTTTTAATCCCTGCCAAATTCTAGCATTCTTCGGCACACATTGTGCAGACATGTGCGCCACTAGTAGCACGTTCTTGATGGTCACTTCTATGTATAATCAAATGCCGCTTCAAGCCACATGCTGTTTTGTACGTCCGCCCGCAGTTGACACAGGTTAGATCTGGCAACACAAGACTGCTTTGTGTCCCACTGCGCTGATGAGTAGTCTGGTGGCTTATCAGCCCAGCTCTGCTCAGACATAATCTCCCGCACACCTCACACTCCAGACCAATTTGGCGCCCCCGACCATCCACTGCTCCTTTCACCATCCCTCTCCGTATATCACGCTTCAGCCGCTCATACTGAGTTCGATCTGCCTCAAACTTGCCCACACGTCCCCGCAAGGTCCTTCTCCACTCTCTACAATCCAAAGCAAGACTCTCCCAGGTTCCTTCATCCATCTCACATTTTTTCAAGGTGGACCTCAAACAATCTTTGAATCTCATTTTAGGCTTTTGAGCCAGACGTCTTCCCTCGCCATAAAGGAGTTGTTTGGGAAGTCGGCTGTCTAACATCCTCACCACATGTCCACTCCATGTTTGATAATATGAGCTTCAATGCTTATACACGAACTGTACATACCCGGCGTTGCCTAGTCGAAACAGTATACATCATATATGACGTAGTTAGCGTTTATGCAATAACGACTTCTGCTCGTGCGAACTCTAGATTTTCAAATGTACTCGCCCGAATTCAGTGTTTATTAGTTCTTAATTCCCTTCATTCCCGTGGCAATCGTTTGGTGGTCTTGAGGTAAAGGCTCGGCAAATGGAGCAAAAAGGGGGGGGGGTCGAATCTCATGACCGACAGGAATTGTTATCCTACACTGATGATTGCGTAAGCACGAAACACTAGTGTCTGTAGGTAAAATGAATAATCGTTGTTTATAATTATCAAATCCTTTTAAGAACACTTAAGGATCGGCGCTGTTTGCGGAGTTATAATAAAAGGCAATTAACTAGCGTTTATACAAAGTTCACGACTTCTGCTCGTTCGAACACTCTAGATTACCTTATGTACTCGCCCGAATTCGTAGTTTAATGATTCTTAATTCTCTTCATTCCCGTAGCAATTATTTGGTAGCCCTGAGGTAGAGACTCGACAAAAGGTGGATTCATGGCTAGGTTCGAATTTCATGATTATATATATATATATATATATATATATATATATATATATATATATATATATATATATATATATATATATATATATATAAATGCAAGTTAAGTGCAAATTCAAAATGTAAATTTAGTAAACCAATTCAACGCAGATAAAAAAAAAATGAACACACAATTCTTCGTTTAAAAATCGAACTTTTCGAGCGGGTCTAGTTTTTCTAAGTGGCATCATGCTACGAGGGATAAAAAGATGAAAAAAAATAAAATGACGAAAACATGATTATGTCAGAAAGTTAGATTTATAAAAAAATAAATATTTGTTTATTTAAAACATATCTGTGTTGAATTGGATTGCTAAACTTCTATTTTGAATATATATATATATATATATATATTAAATATATATATATATATATATATATATTTTCAGATTAAATATGTTTTTAACTCATTTCAAAGTGTTTTTTTAACATATTTTATTAACTATTTGCTCATATATATATATATATATATATATATATATATATATATATATATATATATATATATAAGCAAATAGTTAATAAAATATGTTAAAAAACACTTTGAAATGAGTTAAAAACATATTTAATCTGAAAAAAAATATATATATATAGGAGCAAACAGTTAATAAAACATGTTAAAAAAACACTTTGAAAAAGAGTTAAAAACATATTTAATCTGAAAAGGAAACACTTGATAAGTGGATAGTCCTTAATCCGCGGAGTTTCGAAGAAATACTTTCCTTCTCATCAGAGGGTAGGAAGTATTCGAATCCCGAGAGCGGATATGTCTTACTGATGAACTAAAATGAGGGCGAAATTCGAGTCTGGACTTCCGGTTTGTTAGCTATCAGGCTCTTGTGAGCTGCCACGTTGTCTGGCTGTGGAAATAATTATATATATATATATATATATATATATATATATATATATATATATATATATATATATATATATATATATATATATATATACATTCAGTAACACATACAGTTGCGTATAGTAATAGTAATTAGTAATAAATAGTGATATTTACAACTAGAAATACAGTAACCGAGGTGTTGAAAATCTTTTAAAAAAATTATTATTTTTTTTTTCTTATTTCTGATATTTTATAGATAATATTTTGGAAATTAATTATGGATATGTATATCATTGAACAACGTACGCAAATTGTGAAATTGTTTTACCAAAATCGGAGGTCAATTGTTTTGACTCAA
The DNA here is from genome assembly GCF_053919585.1 of Euprymna scolopes. Classification (NCBI taxonomy): domain Eukaryota; kingdom Metazoa; phylum Mollusca; class Cephalopoda; order Sepiida; family Sepiolidae; genus Euprymna; species Euprymna scolopes. Next base: position 105,774,392 of record NC_136498.1, read on the forward strand.
AGAGCGTATCAACGGCATTTTCATGCAAGGGATATCTTAAAGAAATAGTCCATGTTAACAAACATTAAATTCTGCAAATTTCACTGGACCCATAAAGAAGAATTACTCCAGGAATATGCTCGACCGGATATCTACTCAGTTATGTGGATTACCCAATATACAGGTTGGATCTTATTACCTCACTGCTTTAAAGAACAGTCATCATGGATTTTATCACGCAATTTGGGTTTAATTTTTTTTATCCTTTTCCTCAATTTCCCTTGTTACAGGACATCTGATTAATCAATTATTTTTTACTTTGATTTTCCATGTCTCACTGACTTTACCAAATAGGGTACATACCTTTATAAATATTTGCTAATATTTTCTCCTCTGAAGAGATGGTAGACATCGAAACCCTATATAGGACAAGGAGATCAAATTTCTAAAGTATTCTTTGTCTTGCTTAGAATAATAAAAATCTTTGATATAAAAGTCAAACATTTCACTTCAAAAAAGATTTTTAAATTCATTGAATAACTATAATTTAATTTATTTGCTCTATCTGGTATATCGAGCAATTCTTATTTAGAAATGCACACTATATATTGAGTACAATATGATACTCAATGGACGAAATACAAAATCTGCATGAATCAAAATATCGTATGAAGCATATTTGACGACTGGGCAATTGCCGAGAGGGGCACTACTATATAATGTGTGCAATATAATAATCAATAAACAATAGGCTCTAAATGAAATCTGCATAAATTAAAATATCATATTTAAGCGTATCTTACGAGCGGGAAGCGTCGAGTAACCTGCTAGTATCTTAGTAAAAGTTAAAAAATCGAAAAATGATACTTAAAAATTAAAGTCTATCAATAACTTTGTAAACTTCTGAAAATGACAACTAAATATCAAAATTCAAAATTTTAAACATACCTTCGTTAAATACATAACCGTTGTTCCGACCCCGCTTGATAACAAACGCCGACCCAAGATTGTTTCCGTAGTATTCTTCTACGTCTTCTCTTCTCTCCTCGCTTCTGGTCGTGTCCTCATCTCTCACATTGGCGGCTGTTTACAAGTAAAAAAAAAGTAAATAAAACACAAAATTACAAACATATTCAGCATACATTAGTTGGACTCTGGGTGCGTGTGTGACACCGTCGCCGGAAAAAAATCTTTTAAGAGCTGTATTTCACGTCCTAGTTGTCTGCTGGGGCTATAGTTGATCAATTCATGTTCCCATCTGTTCCCAGTCACAACCTGCTTTTGTATTCAACTCGTAACTGTCCTTAACTTTGTCATCAATCGTAGATAGTAAGACTAAGCTGCTCTCCTTTAACAATTACAAGAAGCCTTCCCAACTCCATGGAAAATAACATCCAACCTGAGAATTATTCTTTCAAACTCCTCGGCCTAACTACTCACGCCTGAGAGTATCCTGTACCTCTACAATGCCACTATTCGCCCATGCACAGAGTCTTGTTGCCACGTCTGGGCTGGTGCATCTACCGTTAGTCTCCTCCTATTAAGTAGAGTTCAAAAAAGAGTCTTCAACCTAATAGGTACCACTTGGTCAACTAAGCTCACACCCCTGACCCATCACCGCAACTATTCACCCCTGTGCCTGTTTTACAAGTAGTTTAATGGACTGTACTCTAATGAACTTATAGCACTTGGCCCCCCTCGACATACATACCCACGAAAATCCGCTTAGCAACAAAATTACACCCCTTCACTGTAGAGGCCCTTAAATGCCCAAATGCTCTACTTTAATTGTTTCTTCTCTCAGAAGAGCTACACTTTAGAATTCCCTTCCTGCTACCTGTTTCCCTGACTGTACTGATATGCAGAAGTGTGGCAAAATTGGGTATTGATGTATCTAAGTTGTTCAATAAGTTTGTGGTAAAGTGTGGTTCTCTTCTCTTCTTCCGTTGTGACATCCCATCGCGCACCGGTATAGTCATTTGCATACGACATACGGGCAGTAACGTAAACCAACACCTTGTTCGTCTTTCCTAAGCATGGTACCATGGTTACGTCAAAATGGCGATATACCTTGTTTGGAGTGAACGTGAGTGAAAAAGAAAAACAAGACTGTCCGTAAACTGTCCCTAACTGTTGTGAACTGTCACAAAACCCACGGCCACACTTACGACCTTTTTCTTCCCGCTATATCTTGATCAACAAGCCTATTCAGCTTCCTTTTGTGTTCCTTTTTGAACAATTTTTTATCCATTGTTCTGCCGATAAACGCATTTCATTTTTCTTTTGTACATTCCCCCCCCCCCGAATTCCCAATACTTGCAGGGTGGAGTTGAACACCGACAGTATCGCAATAATAATGTTTCTTTCCAACCTGATACAAAGTACCATTATTTAGTCCCGGACAAGGATTGAACCCAGGTCTACTGGCCCATTAGTTAACACTAACCTTTATGCGAAATTGATAGGTAAATGTAGATAATAAACGCAAATGTTTTTGCCTCAGCCTAGTACTTTTAAAGGTTTGATTTTTTGCTGTGTCTACCTAATTATTTCTAGAAAGATCTTCACTGGAGAGACCATGTGGTGTTTGCTAAAAGTTATAGTGAAATTCGCACTGAATTAATTTGAATATGTCACTTCAAGCCGGTTTTAAATCTAATATATAAACGGCTATATGTGAGTCTGTCTGTCTGTGTCTGTCTCCATATTTTCAAACTCTATCTCCCCCGAAACTAAAAGTCGCAGAGCGGTGCTATGGTCCTCAAACGATTGAATTTTTACGGGACGTTCTTTTATGGGTCTTCAGCCGGTAAAAAAAATTATTTTTAAGGGATAAAAAGTGGATCAAAAATGAAAATAAATCGTCAAACATTTTGTACATTCATCTAAATTTATATTTAATTTTAATTCATATGCGTGTGACGTTGGTGTAGCGGTAACGTCACCAGTTTCGAGTGCTGCAGTTTTGCTTTCGGTTTCGATTCTAGCTGATGGTACCTAAGTACATTTTTGTAAAAAACTTTTGAATAACGACTCTATAATAATATATACAAAATGTGGACGAATTAAAATATTATATTTAAGCAATTTTTATGCCAGGGCAAAGCCTGGCGACCCCCCCCTCCCCGCTAGTCGTTATCCATTTTAGCACCGCAATCCCTCGAGGAAATTTAATCGGTAACTTCTAGTAAATCAGCATTATCCATCTTTATTTATTTATTCATTTATTTAATTTAACAAATTTGATTCTGTTGTTAGCATTGGTTTTTCCAATTCTTTTTAGAATGAGGTACTTACAGGAGAGATCACGTGGAATTCATTATCGCATATCGTTAAAATGATTTATCTCTCTACCACGGCGGGAAAATACAACACAAGTACCGGACAGTAAGATTGAAGGGCTAGCGCCGTAGAGAAAGGGCACTTTGGGGTGCAAAAAACTACTTAGGCGTGTAACAGAGCCGTTAGCCCTATTAGCAGCAGCAGCAGCAGCAGCAGCAGCAGCAGCACCAGCCGCTTTGAACACGTATGCAAATAACTATGCGGGTGCGCGATGTGACGTCACAGCTGAGAAAGAGACGGGAATGGAATAAAACAAAAAATTCACCACGTGGTGAGAACTGAAAGAAGAAATTGCGTGCCGAGGAAGATGACCGTTTGAGTCGTGGTGACGAGAGACTTTTAACTACGAGATAAACTAAGAGACTTTTAAAATGAAATCCATCTATTATTTTGAAATAACCATTGATAAATGCATTTTATTTTAATTGAAAAAGCGGAATCGATTTTCTTATTTTTAAACTATTTTTCCGTGTGAGTCCTAGTGTTAAAACGTAACGACACCGTGGGAAATGATTTACGCCTACAGTAAGCATCTATTATACGATAATTTTTAAAGGAGGATTGCTAATATATGTTATTTGCATTATTCGGACTATAGTCCTCATCATTATAACAGAGCGCGTATTTCAGCTGTATACAAATGACCAAGCCGGGTGTGAGATGACGACAACGGAGAAAGGAACAGATTATAAAAAGAAGAACGTGAGCGCAGACCGGGAATCACATCAAAGGAAGACAGAGATAGAAGTGTTTCACACGGTGACTGAGGGCGACAGGAAAAGACCTGTAAATAAATGTCTGCAAATAAATGTCAGTTGTTTTACTAAAGAAAAAAAAAGGAGTCCAGTTATTTCTTTCTTATGTTTCTTGTGACGTAGTTTACAACGTGTTGTGCCCCTATATATTAGCAAATTAACACGACACATTATGTTGGCAAATAAACGTACTATCCACGCAGGGGAAGATAAACAGAAGATATGAGCATTTATAACAGAGATACTATCGCTGATAGCAGCAGCAGTCACATGATAAATATACAAATGACCAAGCTAGTGCGCGAAGTTACGTCACAGCTGAGGAAGAGAAGAAAAATAAAAGACTGAGAAAAATACATCACAAGGCGAAGAAATAGCATGCTGAGGAAGATGACCGTTTGGCCCCATAGTGGCGGGAGACTTTTAACTATATAGCAGACGATAAGAGGCTTTTAAAATGCGAGGCAATGCGTTATTTTGAAAGAACCATTGATAAATGCATTTCATTTCATCTGAAAAAGCTGAGTGGAATATCTTTCCTTTTTGATTTCCTTTGCGACTGTCTCAGATACAACGTGTGGGTCCGATTACTAAAATGTAACGGCCCGTTGAAGAAAAATAACGGCCACCTTACAGGAAGCCCCTTCAACATTCCCCGCTAGAAGTGTCCCAGGCAATTAGTAGTAAACACTCTTTCTCAAAGACAGAAGACAAAGCCTGGGAGGTAGGACCTTCTGTACACGTCCAGAAACATATCACAGTAAACAGGGAAAACGGCATTTCAAAAATGGCCTACATTTTGTTGGATTTGGTACCGAGGGAAAAAATCCCTGACTAGCGAAAATGAGACTATAGAGCTGAAAGGATTCGAACTTGGTACATACAATTTATCAGTTCAAGTCGGTAAGCACTTCATCACGGCCAACCCACACGCAGCTAATAACTGTGCCAGCTTGCGTCTGTGTTGATCATCGTTCTCTTTTCTAGATGATCGCATCCCGGTGGTGGGTAATTATTTGGTTGTGTAAGGTGTTAAGTGGTGGATGGATGAGTGTCGACCCTATGTTTGTAGTCAGGTTCCCTCTCCCCCCCCCCCTCGCTCTACACGGTCTAAAACATTGCTCTCTTCAGAGGACAACAGATGAGGCCAGTTGTTAGCAGCGGAGGTGCCGCCGCGAAGAGAAACCTTGTAAATGTAAGCCGATGTACACTAGACACGCATGTCCCGAGGTGCGGCGGGTCCCCATCATCCACTTGATCCTGGGGTTTGTGGACTTTATCAAAGGAGGCGAATTTAAAGTAGTGACACAAAGGATTTGGCGGCTGTTGGTGGATAAATATTTGTTCTACACGCAGAGAGAGTGAGTGAGAGAGAGAGAGAGAGAGAGTGACAAAGGAGAGGGATTTAAAAGGGGAAGGAAGAGAGTGGGCTAAAGAAAGGTCATAATAGACGGCGAGTCATGGACGAGGGAGAGAGAGAGCGAGTGGTGTGTGTGTGTGTGTGTGTGTATGTGTGTGTGTGTGTGTGAGAGAGAGAGAGAGAGAGGGATGGCAAAGGAGAGTATAGGAGAGAAAGTAAGTTAGAGAGAATGCGCGAAGAAAAAGGCGGTATGGAGAGGGTAGCATGGAGAGCGAGCGACGGAGGAGGGAAAGAGTGAGTGGCGGGAGAGAGAGAGAGAGAGAGAGAGAGAGAGAGAGAGAGAGAGAGAAAGAAAGAAATAAAGAGAGAGAGAGAAAAGCAGAGTAAGGGAGGTAGACTAGGTTAGTGAGAGGGTGCGAGCGATTGAAAGACGAGGAAGAAAAAGCGAGTGGTGAGGAAGAGAAAGAGAGTAAGAGAGTAAAGGAGAGAGAGAAAGAGAGAGAGAGAGAGTGTTAGAGAAGAGTCGCAATAGAAAATGAACGATCGCGAGCGAGCGAAGAAGGAGAGAAAGAAAGCAAGTGACGAGGGAGAGAGAGAAAGAGAGAGTGGGTAAGAGAGAGGGCGCTATAAAGAGGGAGCGATAGAGAGTTAGCGAAGGACGAGGGAGAGAGAGAGCGAGTGGGGAAAGGGAGAGAGTAAGAGAGATTAAAGAAGAGAGTGATTTAAAGAGATGGTGCGAAGCAGAGGGTTCCATGGAGAGAAAGCGATGGGGGATGTAGAGATCGAGTGGCAAGAGGGAGAGAGAAAGCAACAGAGAGAGGGAGAGGGAGAGGCAAAGCAAGAGAGGGAGAGAGAAAGGGGGAGAAAGAGAACGGGATATAGAGGAAGCGATGGAGAGCGAGCGAAAGGCGAAGGAGAGAGAGAGAGGGAGAGAGAGGGGAGAGAGAGAGAGAGAGAGAGAGAGAGAGAGAGAGAGAGAGAGAGAGAGAGAGAGAGGGGGACAACTGGTGAGAGAGGGCGGGATAAAGAAGGGGCAAAGGAGACAATTGAAATGTATAGGCGATTCAACGAGAACGAGAAATATTAAGGAAAATGAAAGAAGTTACAGAAGATGCAGTTCAATGAAAAGTGAAACGGTGTTTAGGCGTGGCCTTCGTTATAAAGATGGCCGGCCAGCTGAAAAAATGACGTCATCGCCGAGGTCCCAACAAGCAAGATATGTGGAACTCTTAGACTGTCAATAATGAACAGTAATTTTTACAGACAGCGTTACAAAACTTCAAAATTGGATTAAAACAAAGAAATAAAGAAAGAACACGATTTATACTGAAACTCATCTAATATTAATAATAAAAAAATAATAAAAAAAAACACAAGTTATTTGTTTAAGTATATTATAAGCAATTGAATATTTTGTTGTATTATAGATTTTAAAGATTAGAATGCGTTCTTTAATTACTTATAAATTACATTTTAAAAAAGTGAAGGAACACGATTTGATTTGAAATAAACTTGAAGTTTATTTAATATAATTAAATGAAAATTATGCATGTAAGATTATGTATATTTGAAGCAGAACACAAGCAAAACATTTGATATGAGTTAAGACAATAAACAAATATTAAAATTAAACTTTTTTTTAAAATCAAAATGAATATTTTTTTTAAAATCAAAATGAATATTTTTTAATCAAAATGAATATTTTTTAATCAAAATGAACCACAATATTTTTTCAAAATCAAAAACAATATTTTTAATAAATTCATGAAATATTGCACAGTAAAAAAATTAACCTAAAGAAAAAATCATGTTTCTTATTTAAGATTATTTCACCACATAACAAAAATAACATGCAAAATCATTTTTTTATATCCATATTTTCAGTTTGTTAAAATACGTGGGTTTGTATTACTGTACACATAGATTCGAAAAAGTTGTCAAAAAACAAATATATAACAAATAAATGTTATCAAAGGCAAGATAAGTTACTTTTCTGCCAAACTGGATATATTTTTCGTGTTTTTATTCAATGTAACATGTTTATTCAGCTCGAAAAACATAGTGTTTACCGATGTATTCGAAAATTCCAGATGGCGTCTGATTCTCTCTTTAACACGGTAAGTTTGGGATAAGGTGTTATAAATACAAAACCGGATAAAATACTGTTAAAAACTCGCTCAATATATGTTACCGTGACATAGGTTGACATATATTCGGCGGGTTTTTAATAGTATATTGTATAGTTTTTTATTTATAACACCTTATCCCAAACTTACCGTGTTAAAGAGAGAATCAGACGCCATCTTGAATTTTCGAATACATCGGTAAACACTGTTTTTCGAGCTGAATAAACATGTTACATTGAATAAAAACACGAAAAATATTTGGTAGAAAAGTAACTTATCTTGTCTTTGATAACATTTATTTGTTATATATTTGTTTTTGACAACTTTTTCGAATCTATGTGTACAGTAATACAAACCCAATTACGTTAATGAAATGAATTGTACTTATTTACTATGCCTCCCCACGGGACAGAGTTAGACACCAGGGTCGTTTTTTAACGTGGAGAAAAGGTACAAAAATAAAAATTGTCTCAGTCGTGAAGGATTTCTCCTCCACCGAAAGAGAACAAGAAATAGAATGCAGCATCTGGAGAACAGATACTACACTTTGATCTGGTCCCGAAGGCCAAGACTGTTTAAGACCACGAGTGAACGCGCGTTTTTTGTTTTTTTTTAGTTTAGTTTCATATATATATATATATATATATATATATATATATATATATATATATATATATATATATATATATATATATATATATATATAAAATTTTTAAACTTTTTTTTAAAGCTAGAAAGATAAAATTTAAAAATACTTATTTTTATATATATATATATATATATATATATATATATATATATAGATAAAGATAAAATTTAAAAATACTTATTTTTATATATATATATATATATATATATATATATATATATATATATATATATATATATATATATATATATATATATATATATATAAAAATAAGTATTTTTAAATTTTATCTTTCTAGCTTTAAAAAAAAGTTTAAAAATTTTATCAGCCGGCATAATTTATTTTTAAATATTGAAAAATTTCAGAAAAATAAATTATTGTTAGATTTTTAAAACGTGTGTCAACAGCTTAAAAAAATCGTGTTTTAAAGAGTCGATGTTGTCTCGCATTTTCATTAGTTTTGTATGCTGTAAAATTTTTTTTTTTAATATTAGCAATTTATTTGAAGCTTCTTCTTTTGAATGGTAGACCATTTAGGATGATAATATTGAATTAAATTATAGTTACATCGTGTTAAATACAGGGGGGGGGGAGCACGTTAAAACTTACTTTGCTGAATGGAGATGGTGTAAAATCTTTTTTTTTTTTTTTACTGCATTATAATTCTTTATCTTTCGGAAATGAAAATACTGTCACTTTTTGGTCCTTTACGATAATTTCCTCAGCAAGTTGGAACGATGCACCGTGAAGGCATTTTAATAAAAAAAAGAAATATTACACTGACTTCAAGACGTTACGAATGCCTACCGGTGACTACCGGTGTCACCGGTATGGACTATCCGTGATGACGTCAGCAGATTAAATTATTTTTGCCCACCGGCCATCTTGTCTTTTAAGACGGTCTTGGTTTAGGGCCCGGGTTGGTGGGATTAATCACGAGCACTGAGAGTGATGATAGAAATGAAACATTGAAGTGAAAGCTTTCGGTCGGTGAGGTCGTAAAATAAAAAGAAGTCAAAGGTAACAAAAAATAAAATAAAAAAAATGCTAAAGAAACAAATGTAAAAACAAAAGAGAAAAAAGAAAGAAAGACATGTACTCGAAAAAAGAAAGTAAGAAAAAAGTAAAATCAAAAACAAACAAACTACTTAACATCACAGCAAAAAAAAAAAAATATATCGCGGGAATAGATAAACACTATTTTATTTCGTACACAGATTCCAATATATTAAGCGATATAACGCACCATTAGGATTTAGTCATGAAATTCAAGCGTTTCTTATGTACAAAAAGCCCTTTGCAAATCTAGCATACAAAATTATTTTGTCAGATTTTCAAAATCAGACCAAACTAGCATTTAAGCTGACAAATCGATATTTATTCGGACTAATCTATTACTTTTAAGCTTTTCCCCTTCGTTTCACGTTAACATGGATATATTTATTTGGTATGTTTTTCATTTTAATTCACGCTAAGAAAACTATAAGGGTTGATACATTTTTCTTGCTTATGGAAACGGATTAAAATATATTATCGTGTACAATTATACTGAGTTCTTTCTATTTCTATATCTATCTATCTATCTATCTATCTATCTATCTATCTATCTATCAATCTATCTATCTACCTATCTATCTATCTATCTATCTATCTATATATATATATATATATATATATATATATATATATATATATATAAGAGCAAATAGTTATTAAAACATGTCAAAAACACTTTGAAAAAGAGTTAAAAACGTATCTAATCTGAAAATGAAACACTAAATAAGTGGATAGTCCTTAATCTGCGGAGTTTCGAAGAAATATTTTCCTTCTCATCAGAGGGTAGGAACTAGCAAAATGCGGGATCGGATTTTGCATACAAAAGTATTTAATGAAACTGCAAGTAAGTCAAAGATTTTACTTGATAACAAAAGGTGAAGCAGAGCGAATATGGTGAATAAAAAATTGATTACACGTGAATGGATAGTCTGGCGAAAAGTAAAGAATCCAATGAAGGTAAAATCCAAAAATGTAAATCCAAGAAAGTTAATTAAAATTCCATTCGCACAAGTAAAATCCAAGGAAATCGCTTAATTGGAAGATGGTCAAAAATAATCCAAAAGGCCGAAATCCGTGGAATAATTCATAAATATGTTCAACGAACAGTGGAAAAAAAATTCCAATAGTATTTATAAAAGAAAAATAAGATATGCATTTAACACGGCTGGCGAGTCAAAGTGTAATTAAGAAAAATCAGTGAAGAAGAAGAGAGAAAAAAGATTAAATGGTGATAGAATTAAATATAAAATAGAAATGCAAATCTCAAGATGACGTTAAAAGGCGCGAAAAATATAGGGAAAAAAGAGGTCAACTGAAATGTACAGGGTAATACTTAAAAAAATGTCAGCAAGAGTTATTAAAAGATACTAAAGGGAAAAAAATAAATAAATAAAAAAATATATTTAAAAAAATTAAAGGGGAGAGGATGGCCGGTATCTTCAAATTCCAGATAAAGCAAGTAAGTATGTAAGTAAATGCATATAGTAAAAATAAGTAAATATACATACAGGATATCTATGTGCAGGTAGATTGATATATTTGATAGATAGGAATATTTAAAGACTAAAACGTAAAGTGCAGATAAAAAATTGTATATATATATACACATTTTTTATCAATATATATAATACAAAGCTGAACGTCTGTGTGTGTGGTGTGTGTGGTGTGTGTCTGATCACGAATAGGCTCCTATATGGTTGACTATTTAAAAAAAACTGATTGCATATAATGATAGAAGATGTATCGGGGATCAGAAATGGGTATGTTTGATCTGGCAGAACGGTGGTTCATAAAAATTGTGAGGTCTCTGTTCGTGCCTGGCCCCCAAAGTATGGAAATAAGAAAAAAAAAAACGTTTACAAGTGTTTTTGATATAGATGTACATAATAATACTTTGATAAGTATGTTTCAACTTAAATAGGGATGGTATAATAAAATTGTGGGGTCTGCGTTCGCGCCTGGCCTCCATGGAAATATGGCACAAACTTTAATAAAGACCTTTCATATATATTTGCTTAAGTATACTTTGATAATAATGTTTTAGTTTGAAGAAATATGGTATAATAAAATTATGGGGTGTTCGTTCGTGCCTGACCTCCATAGAATGTAAATATGTCACAAAGTTTAACAAGGTGTTTTAAAAGGGATGAGGGTCCATAATAACACCTTAACTTTAATCTTAATTCACGTTAGCTTTTATTTATTGTTTTTAGTTGAATCATATTGTATCGAATAAATTCACCTCATAAATTCACGTTCTTATTAAAGTGAAAGCCAAAAAAAAAAAAGTCGCAACTTTAGACAATTCTCGACAAAAATTTTGCATAAATTCAACGACGCGTACTTCTGCTAGTATATATATATATATATCTATAATATAAATCTGAATGTGTGTGTGCGTGTGTGCGTGTGTGCGTGTGTGTGTGTGTGTGTGTGTGGTCACGAATAGGCTCCTATATTGTTTACTATTTAAAAAAACTGATTACATATGATGATAGAAGATGTATCGAGACACAGGAATGGGTCTGTTTGATCTGTCAGAACGGTGGTTCATTAAACTTGTGGGGTCTACATTCGTGCCTGGCCCACAAAGTATGAAATGAAAAAAATTTAAAATTAAAAAAAAAAACCGTTACAAGTGTTTTTGATATAGATGTACATGAGAATACTTTGATAAGTATGTTTTAACTTAAATAGGGATGTGATAAGTGTGATAAGTGTTTCAGTGTGAACAGGTATGATATAATAAATTATGGGGTTGATCTATTTTATTTTTACTTTCATCATATTTTGCTTTGGTTTGATACCCCCAAATTCGAAGCTATCTCTTTATAACCCTTCATTTTCATAACGTTTCATACTTTCATAAATCAGAATCCACTTTCTGTAGGCTGGTTTTGAACCGAGTCAACGACGGGTAATTTTACTAGTATATATATATATATATATATATATATATATATATATATATATATATATATATATATATGCATACTTTCTCTCTCTGTCTCTGTCACTCGCTCTCTCTCTCTCGCTCTCTCTCTTTCTCTCTCTCTCTCTCTCTCTCTCTCTCTATATATATATATATATATATATATATATATATATATATAGAGAGAGAGAGAGAGAGAGAGAGAATTGTAGGATTCATATGTAAATTTTGTGAAGTAAAAATAAAAACAATTTTAAACCAATGCATGATTCATCTCTTCAGGGGAAATGTCTTTAGCAGAATAACCATTTTCGATAAACATAAATTTTGCTATTTAGCAAATATAGTGAAAATAAATTTGAACTAAAGGAACATAGAAAATGAAATTATTTAAGATAATCCAATTGGAGAATTGGATTAAACAAGAAAAAGATATATATATATATATATATATATATATATATATATATATATATATATACTCGTGAGCAAAAAAAAAAATGGGACAAACAAATTTTATACATTTTATTGCACTAAAAGCTATATGTAACAATGAACAATTGAACAAGGAAACTTAAACGAAACTAATAACACAGAACAAGACATTTACTTTAATAAATGCTTAGTATGGAATCGATTCCCTTATGATTTCTTTAAAAGATCAATCCTTTTAGACATGTTCTCAACCAAAGTTGAACACTGCGAAGAGGAGATGCTATTCCATTCGCCTTGCACAGCTTCCCACAGTTTGTCATTGTTCGAAAAAGTTCTTCCAGCCAATTTACAAGATATTATGGACCAAATATTCTCGATTGGGTTTAAATCGGGGCTTTGATCTGGCCAAAATATCACATTAATTGAATTATTAAAAAAACATTTTCTTGTGACTGTAGCAGTGTGTGCAGGGGCATTATCGTGTTGAAAAATAGTTCCAGCTTCTGTATACTTGGTAACAGTCCTGTTTCTAATATTCGAATGTATTCCTTTGCATTGATTGACTTCTCACATCTAATAAGTTCCCCAACTCCTGCTGCAGTAAAAGTTTCTCATACCATTATCCCTCCATCCCTGTGTTTAATTGTCGTTTTTATGTAATTTGGCGAAAATTTTTCTCTAATTCTTCGATTGCACCGTTCGGGAGCATCAGGAGCATCACTAACAAGACAAAATCTTGATTCATCTGACCAGAAAACATTCCTGAACCAGTCTGTATCTTTCTTGCCATAACACGAGAAAAATCACTTTCTACCATTGATGTTCTTCTTAGATAAAAAGTGGCTTCTTTTCACACCTTTTAGAAGAAAATCCCATTTCGTTCATTCGTCTAGATATTATATATCTAGAAAGAGAATTTTCAGCCCTTGTTTTGAATTTTTTGCTATGGTCAACATAAGTTTTCTTTCAATCCTTCCAAACAGTTAATTTAAGTCTGTGGTCGTCCTTCAAAGTGGATGCTCTAGGGCGACCAGATCCATATTTCAAGCATTCGACTTCGAACCTTCGACCAATTCGCTCCACTACAGAAAGAGATGTTTTCACATTTTCTTTTCTTAAAATATCAAAAATCTGCTTGTAAATCATTTCGGACTTCCTTAACCCTACAATTATTTTTTTTTCTATATCCTCGCCAAGTTGCGGTCCTACCATTTTTAGGATTAATTTTTTCACTTATTATTATATGCTATAATAATAATGATCTGCAAAATAGAAATTTTCAGTTAAAATCAACAAAAATTCATAGAAAAATATTGAAAAATCGATTTCTTCCTTCTTTCACGCTTGGCCCATTTTTTTTGCTCATGAGTATATATATATATATATATATATATATATATATATATATATATATATTACAACATTACAAGAAAGAAGAAGAAAAAAAGAAACAAACAAAATATTGAAGATAGATTTCGACTCAGAAATATATTTAAATTACAAACTTTCAAACACGTAAAATATTTGTTTATTTTCGTAATATTGCGTTGTAATTTGGCTTTCAAGCACACCTGCGTATTTTATTTTATTCAAATTAAATCAACATTATTATAACGGAACTCACACGCCTGACATACAAAAACTAATATTCATACAAGAACATGTACTCGCTAATATTTAACAAGGGGAGGCGAGATAAAGAAAAGTATAGGTAACCAAAATAAAGATTGAAATTAAATGAAATTAAACTGTAGATCTTTTACTAATTTAATATATACCTGACTATTTCTTGTAATATTTTAACTGTTCGCTAACGGGCCGTGGGTCTGGGGTTCAATCCTCAAGCAAATCATAATCTTCTATAATATAAATCTCACCTGACTTTTTAAATGTATGTATAAATGTATCCATGTATGTATGTTTATATGTCTTGCAGAAACTTTCGACAGAGGCGACCGATTTTCACGAGATCGGTATCATTTTGAAGCTTGTCCCTTCGGACCACAAATATCGAAAAATTAGCCAAAAACATTAACCTGCAACTAGGCAGTTTTCTACAGGGAGGGGTAGCAAAAAATCGTTCCTACATGACAATTTAGCTATACACGCATGCGCCAAAATGTTCTTTCTTGAATTAGTTTAAATATAAAAAACGACCAAGTTTCACTCACGCGTCAGAGAGCAGTCGGTACAGTAGCAGCGTCATCATCTTAAGATTGCACGTTCGAGCCGAGATATCTGATATCGATTTTTAAAGTTTTAATATATAAACAGGGTTATTTATGCCAATTTTCGTTCGTTTTCTTTTTTTTTATATTTCCATCACGTTCGCTGTTTTTTTTCCGATTTTTAAAGTTTTAACATCGTTTGCTTATTCTTTATCTTGCATCACGTTCATTGTTTTTTTTTTATAATATTTATACATGGTTATTACATTCGCTTATTCATTATTTTCCATTTTGTTTTAATTTCCCCCCTTCCCCCCTCACACACACCTCATCACACCTGGGCAACGCCGGGTACCCCGCTTGTAAATACTAAAATATAGTAGTTTACGCATTCTTGCTAAACATAATCTCTGCTCACACCCTTACTATACTATTAAAAAATGCTTCACTGAGGTTGCCACAGTTCTCTCCGAACTCTTCAACGAATGCCTTACCGAATCTTGTTTTCCTGACCGTTGAAAATTGTGGTACCCATAATTTATTCTTCTAAGCCATGATTGTATTCAGCTCAGTTATTAGTTGTTGTCGAAGATCAAGATTTTAATATCCGATTAAGTGTATAGGTACCAGTCCAGCGCACACGTTTTAAAAGAATAGATTATCCATTATTTATGAAACACTGTTGTGTTGAGATTCAAAGCATGACGTTTTTTTCCTGATGAAGACTCTTTTATGAGTTGAAAATTCGAACTTTTAAATAAATAAATGTGTTAGTTAAAAAAAATAAATACGCGCTTGTCTGATTTTTTAACCGTCATGTTTTCAAATTTAACACCGGATTGCTTCATAATCTGTGGATTCTCTATTATTTTATCATGTTGAGTGATATTTCCATAAAATTTCGGCTGACGTAGCTTCCGGCCGTCTTCATCTGTCTTCTGTCGAACTCTGGAATGTTTCTGTAAAAGCGAGGAATCTGCACCGAATTTAAAACGGAATCTTTCGTTTGATCGACGATGCTTGAAAATGTCAAATGTTACATCGGCCGAAACGTTGTTAAAATAACACTCAAAATTAAAGCAATATTGTTAAAAAGAATGTGTCGCTTACCAATTTATTTATTTGTGTATTTAACTCTTTTTTTTAAAGATTTTCATTTAACGGGCCGTGGCTCGTCTGGTCTCTATGTGTGCGTGTGTGTCAGAACATATAGTTCACAGTACATTTATAATACATAAAACATGACGGCCCACCTGTCTTCTTTTGCTCCTCCTGGTGGATTCACCAGCGTCTTGAGGCAGCTGAATTCTGCTTGAAGGAAACGCTTTAAGACAGACACAAGAAGCTTTATATATATAGTAAGTTATGAAAATATATATGGCAATTAAGCTACACCGAATATTCCGCGTTTCATTCTCATGAGAGTTCGTCAGGCTCTACCTATGTATTGAGCACTGTTGAAGTAAATACTGAAAAATTTACGCATAAAATTATATCTTCGTATATAAATTTATACCTTCGTATATTAATTTATTTGATTGAATGAAGTAATCATATATATATATATATATATATAAAATTCCACAGCCACTAAACAACGTCGCAGCCCACAAGAGCCATGACAGTCAACGAATCGGAAGTCAAAGACTATATATATATATATATATATATATATATATATATATATATATATATATGAACAAATGATTAATAAAACATGTTAAAAGACATCTTGAAAAAGAGTTAAAAGCATATTTAATTTTGAAAAAGGAAACACAAGATAAGTGGATAGTCCTTAATCCGCGGAGTTTCGAAGAAATACTCTCCTCCTCATCAGAGGGCAAACTCTTTAATATTTATAATATATTTTAAGTTTACCATTTTGATTACCTTGGTAAACTTATTGTAATTTTTATTCTATATATATATATATATATATATATATATATATATATATATATATATATATATATATATATATATATATATATTCTTTATTCAGACCCAGGAATTTCGTCGCAGCAGAAGTGGAGTGAATGATGATCACTGGTTTGGTTTCCTCTGTCTTCATTTTAAGATTGTCGCTCTTTTATGGGGAGACTTGTTTAATGCATCCTGTCCTTTGTCGTCTCAAAAATCAACTTACGAAAATTTACTCGGCTTAATCACACCGAAACCCTTGGCAGGCCAGATCCGGTCCCCGTTTGCATACCTTCCGGTGCAACTCAACGGTAACCCAGTTTGATACCTGTCACAACATTAACTTTGACCCCTTCCTGCACGTGCATGCTCGATGAACCCACTGTTTCACACGATTAAATTTGTTGTTTACTCTGCTAGATATCTAGCTGGCTAGTTAGATAATTAGATAGACAACAACCCGATAACTGAATAACTGTTGTATACCCGGCGTTGCCCGGCGTTTATCTAACAATAGTATGAAGAATCCAAATAATACAATTGTTTAAAATCATTAAAAATTTGTGCATTTTTAGAGACTGTCTCGGCTTTTAGCGTTTGTGAAAATAAATCGTCTCTTACATTCTTTTTGTTTTTCTACCAATAACATAATTTCTACCAATACCAGAATTTCTACCAATAACAGAATTTCTACCAATAACAGAATTTCTATCAATAACAGAATTTCTATCAATAACAGAATTTCTATCAATAACAGAATTGCTATCAATAACAGAATTTCTACCAATAACAGAATTTCTATCAATAACAGAATTTCTACCAATAACAGAATTTCTACCAATAACAGAATTTCTATCAATAACAGAATTTCTACCAATAACAGAATTTCTATCAATAACAGAATTTCTACCAATAACAGAATTTCTATCAATAACAGAATTTCTATCAATAACAGAATTTCTATCAATAACAGAATTTCTACCAATAACAGAATTTCTACCAATAACAGAATTTCTACCAATAACAGAATTTCTATCAATAACAGAATTTCTACCAATAACAGAATTTCTATCAATAACAGAATTTCTACCAATAACAGAATTTCTACCAATAACAGAATTTCTACCAATAACAGAATTTCTATCAATAACAGAATTTCTACCAATAACAGAATTTCTATCAATAACAGAATTTCAACCAATAACAGAATTTCTATCAATAACAGAATTTCTACCAATAACAGAATTTCTACCAATAACAGAATTTCTATCAATAACAGAATAAAAACAGAAATAAATGATTGAGAAACAGAAAAGTAGAAAGCATCTTTAGGAAGGAGAATGATTGATATAAAATAAACAGAAAATATGGAGTTTTAAATGAGAAAATGAAATGTGAACAAATTCGTAGAATCAAAAAGACCGACAGAAGAAGAAAAACATGAAAAGGAAAAAAAAAAAGGAGTGGGAGAAGTCAAAAGTTAAGAAAAATAAATGAAAGAATAAGGGGAAGAGAAGAATGAAACGGAGAAAAAAAGAGATGAAGAAATAGAAAACAAAGAGGAATGAGAATAAAAACCAAGAGAGGATAGCGAAAAAATAAAAATAAAAATAAATAAATAAGGAAGTATAAAAAAGAAAGCAAAAAAAAAAAAAAAAAAAGATGGAGAAATAGTAAACGAAAAAAAAAAGACAAAAAGCTAAGCAGGAGAAAACGCAAGTAAAGGAAAATAAAATGAGAAGGAGGAGAAGAAAGACATGAAATAGAAGAGAAAAAAGGAGAATGTGTAGAAGAAGAAGAAGAAAAAAGAAAACGAGGAAAAATAATGGGTAGGAGGAGACGTAGAAGAATAATTCTAATAAAAAAACCACGACAAAATCGAAAAAGAAGGGCAAAAAATAGTAGTAGGAGGAGAAAAATAAACAAGGCCGATAGCCATTAGTCGCGTGCTCTCGTGTATCCGATTAAGTGTATAGGTATCAGTCCATGAATGCGTGAATGTAGGATTGACATGAAATTCTTAAAGATAAACTAAAATGACCGAAAAATGGGCTGAAATGACTTAAATAAATAAAAAGTAAATGACTTAGAATGACTTTAATTAACTTAAGGATGAATTGAATGACCTTAAGAATGACATGTATGCTTAAGAAATGACTGGAATCCTTAAAAAACAACTTGAATGATTTGGAGAATGACTTGAATGGCTTTGAGACTGACTGGTTGTAAAGTGGGTGACAATTTTACATTAAATTAATACAAAAAAGAGATCCCACTGTTTATATCACAAAGTTACAAACATAAGAAGAGCATGTAGTAAGAAAAGATACTACACTTTGATCTTGGGCAAAAGGCCAAGACAAGGGTATTTATCTGCTTCTCCACCGATAAATTAGGCACAAGGCCGATTTTTAATGTGAGGAGTGGAGGGGAAATGGGGACCAACTCCCCGTGGAGTAGGGGAGCTTGATAGTGACAATTGGTATGAAAGGTTGCCCCTACATTGACCAAGGTCTTATATGTGGGATTGCCCCCACATGTGGTCTTTGCTTGCAGTGTGTTACGGACAAACCGTCCGACAGACTGACTAACGGACGGACCGACGGACGGATCGACAGAGTGACTTAAAGAATCGCTTACACGCGACTACTAAAAATAAAAATAAAGGAACCACTTAAAACGCCTGATATCTCTCTCTCTCTCGCTCTCTCTCTCCCTCTCTCTCTCTCTCTCTCCCTCTCTCTCTCTCTCTCTCTCTATATATATATATATATATATATATATATACTAGCAAAAATACCCGTCGTTGATTGGGTTCAAAAACAGCCTACAGAAAATGGACTCTGATTTATGAAAGTATGATTAGATATGAAAAGGAAGGGTCGTAAAGAGATAGCTTTCGATTTGAGGGTATCCAAACCAAAGCAAAATATGATGAAAGTAAAAATAAAATAGATAAACACCATAATTTATGATATCATACCTGTTCACACTGAAACACATCACAATATTCTGTGGATCTATATTAAAAAACCTTGTTAAACTTTGTGACATATTTCCATTCTATGGAGGTCAAGTGCGAACGAACACCCCATAATTTTATTATACCATATTTCTTCAAACTGAAATATAATTATCAAAGTATACTTACGCAGATAGATATGAAAAGTCTTTATTAAAGTTTGTACCGATTTCCATTCTATGGAGGCCAGGCGCGAACACAGACCCGACAATTTCATTATACCATCCCTATTTAAGTTAAAACATACTTATCAAAGTATTATTATGTACATCTATATCAAAAACACTTGTAATCGATTTTTTTAAATTTAAATTTTTTTATTTCCAACGCAGACCCCACAATTTTAATGAACCACCGTTCTGCAGGATCAAACATACACATTCCTGTGTCTCGATACATCTTCTATCATTATATGTAATCAGTTTTTTTTAAATAGTCAACTATATAGGAGCCTATTCGTGACCACACACACACACACACACACACACACACACACACACACACACACACACACACACACACACACACACACACACACACACACACACACAGAGCTTTATATTATAGATATAGGAGTCTATTCGTGACCAGACACAAACACACACACGCAGACATTCAGCCTTATATATATATATATATATATATATATATATATATATATATATATATATATATATATATATATATATAGTCATCGACATACAGTACTGCTTCATTGTATCACAACTCATCAGTGCCGCTAGCTAGACTAGCACCTCTCCCAAGCCGTGGATTGAACCTAGAACCATCGCGTTGACAGTCGGCAGGTCCACCCATCGACGCACGGGAGCAGTGTCCGCCATTAACACCCATAAATGTCTATTTTAAACAAACATTCACCCAAATGAATGAATTACAAAAGTCTATATTCCAAAGTTCATGATGCTGACCATCTTATAATTTATTCCTTGAAACAAGTGACATTTACATTGTCATTCATTATATTGCCCTGTAATTTCATTGAGCTTATTAAATAAGGATTGGTATATATTATATGGAAATAAAGTATATTTACACAGATATATATATATATATATATATATATATACATATATATATTGATATATATATATATTTCTGTAGAAATATATTTTCTTATTATATATCAATCCTTATTTAAGAAGCTCAATGTAATTACAGAGCAATATAGAGAATAAATGACAAAAAGTTATATTCCAAAATTCATGATGTTGATCAATTTATAATTTATTCCTTTAATTCAGTTGACTTATACAATTCTTGACAGTATCTGTTTCGTAGCGCAAAATCAATCACTTAATCAATCAGTGAATCTATTATACCCTTAAGTCAGTAGAAGAAATAGCAACAATCAATTCGTCAAAAGGAATTAAAATGTGATTTGACATGGTAAAAATCTTCATATATATATATATATATATATATATATATATATATATATATATATAAAGATTATTAGGTACATATGTGCATACATGTTTCTGTAGTGATCTCTAGTTAGAGATCATCACGTCATCGGGCTAATATATATAACAAGTCGTTCAAATTGACAATAGCATGATAGCCTGGAGACCTGGTAGTCTCCGTTTTATCACTGAGCATTTATTAACACAAAAGTTTCAGTGGATCTACATGGATCAAGGAAACAAAAACTGTTCAACCATTGTGTGTGTGTGTGTATGTGTGTGTGTGTGTGTGTGTGTGTGTGTATTGCTTCAATTCAATATACTTGAAAAAGTCAGAATCATAATTCTGCCCTCCATTCTCAGGCAATTTCTTGTCACTTGAGTATTTGGTTCGTAAGTGCTTCGACATAAACCAGTTTCAATTTCGCCTGATGCCGATGCTTATGCTGATGCTGATGCTTATGCTGATGCTGATGCTTATGCTGATGCTGATGCTCATTTTTGCTATACCATTTTACTGCCACCAGTCCCCACTCCTATGCGTGTTTCGCAAAATCACAGTCGCCATTTTTTTTTATATGTCTTTGTCGTCTTTGCCTTGCATTTCGTTTTTAGTATATATTTTTTATCACTCTTGACTAATCGAATTAGTTTAACTGCGTTCTGGCAAACCTTACAGCCGCAGAATTAGGCCTCTGGCTAAAGAAGTTCCCTCGGGCAAGTGACTATCTAACACACATACACACACACACACACACACACATAGGTGTGTGTGTGTTTGTGTGTGTGCTTGTGGGTGTGTGTGCATGTGTGACTATGCTTGTCCCACGCACATATGTGAATAAGGGAAGTGGCTGTTTAACATTACCTGTAATGCCACGATTTTTAGTAAAACCGAATGGAGCATTCTTTGGACTTTGGCATTGCTAATACAAACAATGAGATTTCATTTCTTTATGACCTGTGCTGAGTTTACAATGCTTGATGGCTAGTTTCAATCCAGCCCGAACCGTTTTACTATCTATACACATTGAATAGCTGGGATACAGCAGAACAGTCTGTCAATATTTTAAACAACACGGTGGGCGCACGGATTTTATTAAAACACGGTGGACATATTATTGTTTTTGTAAGTTTAAAATTATGAGGAGCACACACACACACACACACACACACACACACACACACACACACACATATATATATATATATATATATATATATATATATATATATATATATATACTAGCGAGGGACTTGATATTGCTGAGGATTGAAAGATTATTAATGAATGTTTCACAGTCCCATATTGAAATCGACCATTTTTCAATCAAATCGATTGGTTGCCTGCTCGAGTTGGGGATTCATCACGATGAACCCGGACGACACTTCACATGCCTCACATTACACTGTAGAGAACCTACTGTGTATTTTATAAAATTATTTTTATATATAATAGTTTGAATTAAAGTTTTAAATAAATAAAATGTCATTTTTAAATTGTGCTCAAAACAAAAACGTTAATTTCGAACGTACTCTTGTCATATCAAAGAACATACTATGGATGTTATGTGTCTGCTATTTCTGCTTGTGCGGCGATAGAGCTTGAATCAAAGTTTGAACTGGAAAAAAGTTTCATTGTTCAGTTGTGCTTTAATAATTGTTCTTTCTGCTTGTGTTGTAATTAACCTTCTCAAATGTTGACGTTATGTTGAATAAGGTGTTATTTTGGTAAAAATCGATTGTTCCTTATTTCATCAGATTTTGTTCAGTTACGAATTTTCGATACTTTCTAAAGATATAACGATACAAAGCCTATCTAAGAACACTGCCAGATATACGAAGGACCTTCGTATGAAATTTCATAAATATCGGCTGAACCGTTTCGGAGTCCAAAGGAGACGAATTCAGAGACACACACAGACAAAGTTTCTTTCTATCATATATATATATATATATATACATATATATATATATATATATATATATATATATATATATATATATATATATATATATATATAATTTTATTCGTTATATCTCGTTATTGTAAGCGAAAAGAGGCTACGTTACAGCTACCAGTGCTTTACTTCCTAAGCATTTAAAAGTGTTTACTCATACGGAATATCGCAAAAATTGTGGTTCTCTATCTCTCTCTCTCTCTCTCTCTCTATATATATATATATATATATATATATATATATATATATATATATATATATATATATATACTTATATGTAATATACTGAGTGCGTGAAATGGGCTGTTCCGTAACCGCAACCAAGGTAAATGTTTCTCGCATGGCTTTCCCATTAGGGATCCCCACCCCTCTTTTTTCTTTCTATTCAAAAAAGGCTACATTGCCAAAAGTGTGTTTATTCATAAGGTATGAAGAAATGCTGTGTTTTGAAATTTTTCAAACGATATAATGTCTGAAACTGTCGAATGAGACATTGAAACAATTGTAACATAAAATGAAATATACTTTTCGTTTCCACCAACACCTTGTCTTGAAGTCTTGATTTTGCACACACCGTATACATATATTATGAACCGCTTTAATTGCGATTCGAAATTTCTAATTATGGCAGAGCAAGTCACGTGATGAGCTCCGTAACGGCGAATCACGAGTCCGAGGACTACTATTTTATATATCTCTTTCACGTTCTCTTTCCTTATGCATACATATATTATTATGAAAGTTTGAATGTATACAGGATGTCCCAAAAGAAGCTGATGGATAAAAAAAAATCAATAACTTTCTTAATTTTTAATATTTCTCTTCTATTTTTTCAGAGTATCTAGAGTAACCCTCAGTGTTATGTAGCGGTTGGCCCTAGCCAACCGATACATAAAGGTTAAAATAAAATCCCTTTTTATTAACTTGATAAGTGGACATCGAATGTTGATAGTCCACTAGTATGAATTAAAGAAAAAGAATTCGTAGTGTAAATAGAAAAAGTCGGACGATCGTAATTGTTGACAAAAACGATAATTCAGGTTACTGGAATTCGCATATTTTGCACGGCATTCTACGGCGACCAAAAAAACAATGAATGGAATATCCTGATGACAGGTGAATTATCGGCACGTGCAGAAGTAATCGTCTGACTAAATAAATAAAACAAAAACGCGCTAAGGACTCACGTGGAAGCCGAGACCTAAATATTCTGTTGGTTATATGTAAATTAGCTCTAGGACGCGTGACGTCAGAAAGTTGAGCTAAATGCCATATAAGGAACAGACGCGACAGATAACAGAGCTAGCAGAGAGAGGAAAAAAAGGCAACAGAACGTCGCTGAAGACGGTATCGTCGAAACGTCATTTCCCTCCTCAGATCACTGTGAGAACGCTGTTACTATCGCTGTGAACTTCAAAACCACCAAAAGAAAAGACGTACTGTTTAAATTGTAAATATGTATAATATTGTAAAATATAATTTTATACAAAAACAAACGCAATTGTGACTTACGTCTTTCATGCATGTTTTTAAGTTACGGCTGATCGTTCTAAGTTGTCAACCGATTTGTTTCCCGGTTCAACACTGTTATGACATTTTTTGACAATTGACGAGAGGCAAGATAAGAAAAAAGTGCCAGTCTAAGGTGAAATAACTCACTAGTCTTAACTCGTTGTCATGACGACCGCTTAGTAAACAGGTGAAACCACGGACGATCGACGTAATTAAAACTGCTGTGTGCCACAACCAGGGCGTCCTACGAACTACTACGATTCCCAGCCTGGGGGCCACACCACAATACAACATCAGTTCTCATGCGTTGTTACACCACTATGCAGAGGATATTTATTGTAGAGTGGTACCTTTGGTTGGATTCAAATTTCAAATCCGTCAGCTTCTTTTGGGACACCCTATATATATATATATATATATATATATATATATATATATATGTATATATATATATTTAAAAGAATGTAGCCATCAACAATTGTAGGTTTCTCAGGCTTTTATCATTTTTTACATTAAAAAATATTTTCTAACGCGTTTCAAGCCTTGTTCAGCTCTCTTCAGATATTTCCAAAAGATGTTACTTAAAAAAACAACAAAAACAAAACTTTATATAATGTTAAAAAAAGATAAAAGCCTAAAAAAACCTACAATTTTTGATGGCTACACTTTTATATATATACATTTTTACTCTCGTTGGAATTACACAACAATCACTTTATATATATATATATATATATACATATATATATATATATATATATATATATATATATATATATATATATATATATATATCCCAGGTAGTTTTTTGATTCAATTTAAATTAAATGTTTATGCCTTACTTTGTAAAATTTATAAAAGTGCACTTTGAAGATAAATAAATTTCAAATTGAATCTTGTACCTTTATTTTCAAAGCCTATAGTAAAAAAAAATTTGTTTTACAATTTTCATGCTTTGAATGAAATGCTTTTCTAACTTGTATATATATATATGTATGTGTGTGTATGTGTGTGTTTATATATGTATATATATGTATGCATAGATATATACATAAATTATGTATATGTACATTTATACACCCAGGCATACACGTATATATATATAGTTATGAAAATATATATGGTAATATCTATGGTGATTTTATACATACATACATATATATACATACATACATATATATACACACACACACACACACACACACACACACACACACACACACACACACACACACATATATATATATATATATATGTATATATATATATATATGTATTCGCGTTGACACACCGATCCTCGTCAGATCACCGAAGTTACGCAATATTGAACCAGTCGTTCTGTACGTACACTTCACTTGCCACTGGTATTTAACAATGTCGACTCAGGATAGGTGTGGTTAGAGATTGTGCACTTTCTGCCACAAAAATTTCACGCTCATCCATAGTCTGTCAAAGACTGAAAGCGTGAAAATATATTATATTTTATGTCGATTCGTGCGGTATTCCGATATCCTTCAAAAAAAAAAAAAAAAAAGAAAAAAAAGAAAAAAAAAGAACGAAAACAAAAGACAACCGTATGTTTAGAAAATTCGAAAGGATCTTAATCTGAATCGATAATCTATAACTTAAAATATTGCAGTTAAAAATTGATTATAATGTTATAAATTGAATTTAAAAAATTATTAATGCTGCAATATTTTAAGTTATAAATTTATTATATTTTTTAATAGAATATCTTGTCCTTCTTTTCTAGTTTTAACAACCAGTCCTTTACTTTTCCATGTCGAAGCTTAATTATATTACTTTTCATGCTCGCATTTTTCTATTGTAATCTATGTTTTTTCTAGGTTTCCAATAAATTCACTCGTTCTTTGTTTAATTTCAGTCTGATCTTTTTGCCCCCATAAACATAAAATACACATATGTAAGAACAATATATGGCACTCGTCTGCTTTCAATTATATACTCTCAATTATCTCCTTTTTATTCGTTAATTCTCTCTGTTTCACGTGTTACTTCTCTTTTCGCGAGAGCAGCAAATTGGTAACAACAGTAATCGATGAAGCGACATGGTTGCTATTGAAACCAGTCATAAAAAACGTCGCTCACCGCTTACGTTTGCTTTTATTTTTACGATTTTGAACACAAGTAAATTCATCATAACTTTTGTTTTACTGAACGAAAATTGAAAATCTGTTTTTCACAATATAGCTGAGAAGGTGATCTATAAACTGTAATAATTGTTTGAAATTTGGTCGGAAAATGAGTGAGCGGTGAAGCTTTAAAGCAGTTCGAAATGACTAAAACTAACACTTAACCATATATTCAAACACGGTAGAGTTTGAATGATACATTTTGCATGAATAACCAGATATTCAAACACAGTAGTGTTTGAATTATATATATATATATATTATATATATATATTTTTTTAAAAATTATTATAGTAAAAAAATAATTATGACAGCCCCTTTAAGAAATTCATTTCTTATCGCTGAGCACTTTCAGTTGAATTAAAAGTCGGTCAATTTAGCTCTTATGCATAGATCATCGTATAACGATTAGATCACTGTCTGACTGACGTAATGAACATTTAAATTAAAATGTTTAAAATTCAACGCTATTTCACACGGTTAATGGTAGCCGAATGGATACGGTCTCCGCTAATCGAGCCAGAGATGTCTCATGTCGCGGGGTTCGAATCGTTCGGCTGGTGTTAATCGTGACACCCTGCACTGAAGAATCCCGAAAGGATGAAACACTAGTGTCTGTAGGTATTTAATTATTATAGTAAAAAAATAATTATATATATATATATATATATATAAATCCTCGAAGCGTCATATATTAGAACCCTTCAACTCCCTATAAATGATATTGCATTTGAGAAAAGCAGTAACGTTCTAAAATGTCTTGCATAGTTCGTAGTGGATGAACTTTGTTAACAACGTCCACAAACTTGCCGAATTGAATGCTCGAATTTTTAATCGACCTCTATTTTTGTTCGACTTTTCATCGACTCTATATATTTTAACTTATCATCACCTAACGCCGTTTACTGTATATTTTAGTTTTCACTTTTAATTCTCATTTTCGCTCCTTCGCCCTTTTACTTCGACCCCAGAAGATGATCCGTGGACGAATCGAAAGCGCTCGTGACAGCAACAATTATGGAACTTTTGTTAATATTTTTGATAATCATAAAGCAAAGTATCGGCGTTGCATTTAATTATATCTGCTTGAATATATATATATATATATATATATATATATATATATATATATATATATATTATAATAAAGCATATTCCTGTTTGTTTATTTGTTTGTTTGCCCACAATTTGGTTGATATATACAAACGGCACACATACATTTTATTACATTTACATACATTTTAATACATTTACATACTTTTATTACTGCATTATTTCTATATACCCTATTTATACAAAAATTATCAACATGTCATTTGCATATTGCGTTAAAGAAACTCTTAGCTCTAAATGTTTAATGGAAAATTAGAATACTTAGCTTCATACAAAATTCATACAAAAATTATCAACATGTCATTTGCATATTACGTTAAAGAAACTCTTAGCTCAAAATGTTTAATGGAAAATTAGAATACTTAGCTTCATACAAAATTCATACAAAATTATCAACATGTCATTTGCATATTACGTTAAAGAAACTCTTAGCTCTAAATGTTTAATGGAAAATTAGAATACTTAGCTTCATACAAAATTCATACAAAAATTATCAACATGTCATTTGCATATTACGTTAAAGAAACTCTTAGCTTTAAATGTTTAATGGAAAATTAGAATACTTAGCTCTAAATGTTTAATGGAAATTAGAAATAGAATTGTTTGAAATATTTTATTTTAAAAAAATTATATAAAATGATTTATTGAATTTATTTTCAATTTGATTTACATTTGATTTATTCTTTTTTTTTTTTTTTTTTTTATTATTATTATTATTATTATTATTATTATTATTATTACTACCACCACCAAAGCCAGCTGCGTTTAGAAACGGAAGTAAGTTTTCATTTAAGCTAAGAGTTATTTCCCTTTGATATATGAGATTTTATCTCCTTGTTTAAATTTCATAGATAACCACGACTATGTTTTATCCTTTCAAAAATCTAAAATATGGTCAACTTTAAGGAAACTCTTTTTCTAATTATATTTCTTATTTTTCGGTTTAATCTGTGTAAGAAAGTTCCATAGTCATCTTGGTCCATCTGTTTTTCTTTTTTTCTGTTCTTTGCTTTGTAGGTAGTTCTAACGCGCGCCACACTTTTAACCCCCCGCTATATGTAACACGATGTAATTGTAATTTGATTTAATATTATCATCCTAACATTTTTTACCATTTAATAGAAAAAGCTTCAAATAAACTGCTAAATTTTTTTTTAAATTTACAGCATACAAAAATAATGAAAATGCGAGACAAAAATCACGTTTACATTATCGACGCTTTAAAAAAACGTTCGTATGTAGTGACGTTTTTGAAGCCATTCACAAACCCATGTTTTAAAAATCTAGTAAAAATCAAATAATTGTAAAATTTTCCTGAAATTTTCGATATTCAATCATTATTAAATACACTTAAATATTAAAAGTAGGTTTCGTTAAATATATTAGCGGAAATATATTTTTTAAGTGTTCTACCCCCCCCCTATATTTCATGGTCCGAAAACTAAGAAAAATAAATGTGGGTTGATAAAAATTTAAATATTTTTTAAAGCTGAAAAGATCAAAAAATTAAAAAAAATAGTAATGTTTATATATATATATATATATATATATATATATATATAATCCTATTATTTATTTCACTTACCTCAAAGTTGTAAATAAAATTGGATATTATGTCAAACAAAAAAAAACAAACAAAAAAAAAACACTTTCTGAATAATTTTTTTTCTCGGTAATATAATTATTCGAATTACAACAAAAAGAAACAATTCTAAAAAATAATTATTTTTAAAAAGCTTTAAATGATATTAAATTCAAATATTACGCGATATGAAGTTTAAATGGATTTTTTTAATAACAGGTTTCCAATAAAAACATATATTCATATAAAAGAATTATTGAGATAATAAAAATTGTAAATCCAAAATCAACCTTAAAAAAATTCGGTTTGATTTTCTCATTTAAATTGATAGAGGATGGTCCTTATGTTTGGCGCTTTAAAAAAAAATGTACGGAGGCTTGTAAAGAATATTATTTTTAAATATATGTATCAACAGAATACGTTAAAATTAATTTTATTTTATTAACTGTAGTCTCTGTTGTTCGTTAATAAAAATGTATTTGTTTTACAAAAGGTAAGTTTTCTATTTTTTTTTATCCATAGCAAAAAAAAAAAAAAAAAAATCTTGCTCCATTAATAATTATAACGCGAATGCCTATCCATAGAAATTAACACAAGCACACAAAATGATGATGTCACTATTAAAATGTGTACTACTGACGTTTTACACATCGCCGTGGAGGTACCTATTGCTTTGCAAGTACTTTTGAGTGAATTTTCAACAGTCGGTTTCAGGCAGTTTGGATTATTGTTCGTTTAAAAAAGCATCCGGAATTTAAACGAACAATGATCAAAACTGTTTGAAGACGAATCTTGAAAACTCAGTCGACTTGCAAAAAACAGCAAAAAATAAAAAAAAAACAAACAAAAAAAAGAAACAAAAACAGCAACAACGACAAAAAAGATGGGCTAAGACGACTATGAAACATTCTTATACCGAGAAATAAGAAAGACAATACGAAATTGAGAAACTACAAAGAAAGCTTATTAAGCAAGAACACTCCATGCTATGTAACAATACTTCTCTGATATATATATAACAAAGAAGTCGCCTCTTATCAAGGCCTGGAGGCAACTCAAAGATAAGAGTTTATGAGTGTACGCTAGTCATTGGGACAATAGCGTAGTAATCGTTAATAGTAGAAATTTGGTAAAATGGATTAAGTAAAGGTTAGGCTAATCCATAACTGTTTTACGTTGGACTTGAAGACGACCATATTGTGGTCAGCTGGAAAGCAGGAAAATGGAACAGAATTGCACACGCGAATAGTTCTAAGAAAGAAGCTTTATTCATTAAATTCCCGTTTAGGTACAGATAATGAGTGGGGGAAATTATTGATAATGGTTTCAGTTGGACGAGTGTTTTTCGTGAAAGTTTTACAAGTGGGGACCATAGATTGGAGCTCAGACGAACACTTGCTATGAAAATAATGATGTATATATATATATATATATATATATATATATATATATATGTGTGTGTGTGTGTGTGTGTGTGTGTGTGCATATTTTTATCAAACAGCAGCTAAGTTAAGAAAGAAAATATGTTTCAATAAATGTTGAAGTAAGAAGGAAAAGGAGAAGAAACGAAAAGAAAGTGGAGGATTTTTTTTTAAATTGAAAACTCTAAAGAAATTTTCTATTAATGCTCATTTAATGAAGACCTAGGAAAACTATAACGGAATTTTCATGAGCCTTGTTTACAGTTTTTTTTATGGAAGTTTGGAAACAACAAAACGAATGGAATACGACGTGTAAAAGGCCTTTTCATTAAGCCTCACGAAGAGCAAACAAAAGCGTAAAAATTAGAGAAGCTTACGAAAGAAACGAAAATACAAAAAAAAAAACATTTTTTTTTCTGTTGCTTTTTACAAACATATTGCGTCGGTTGTTGGCGGTATCGGCGGCTTTTTCGTAATGATGTCCAGGAAACGGACGCGCTGTGCGTAAGAAAACTGTCTGTCCTCACTCTGCGCTACCAGCAATACTTCCGGCACTTGTGTGACGTCAGTTCCGGTCGATAGCAAGATTCACATTGGAATAAATGAAGCTGGTTTACTTGCAAAAGCGCTCTTTCTATGTTTCCGTTCCACCTTGAAATCTATTCACACAGAATAGCATCCTCTTTATAGCCCGACTGTATTAGACGTCGCAATTCTTATTAAATAAATGATTATTAAATGGCGTGTTTTTATTCTCACTCTAAATAAAATCCATGAAACCTTAGAGATGCTACTTAGTTCTAAAAGCTATCAAATTTTGATGATCATCTTTTGAAAAAAATAAGTTTAGTTAAAAATTTAAAACTCGCGGCAAACACCCGACAAACAACTATTTGCATTCTCCCTAACTCTCTATGTGTGCCTAAATTTAAGCGACAATTCCACAAGCACAGTTTGTATTTGTCCTAGAGTTGCTCATCTGTGGAACACAATACCACGGAGCTGCTTTCCAACTTACTATGACATGGTCGTTTTCAAACCCAACGTGATCAGATTATTGAATAGTCGTCCTCTAAGATAAATGATCAAATTTCCATTACGCTACCAATTAATCCTTATCCTTGAGTGGCACCCGGGTCTTGATGAGTGGTGACTATATGAAGTAAAGAAAAATAACAAAAAATCGATAGTGTGCACTTCCATTACTACCACCAAAACGCCAAAAATGGAATCTATAATACAAATGTTTGTGCGTATGTGTGTTTCCCTGTTCAGCTAAAACTAATTAACTACGAAACAAAACCCCAACAAAGTTCGCATATTTTCGATGAGCACTGCGCTTGATGAACCATATTTTATATTTAGAAAATAAATATTCTTTCTCTGAGCAAGTTTCGTCAGAGGAGGTCGGTTTTTCAGTGCTATTGTGTACGAATTTGGAAAGAAAATGCTCACATATTACTCGAGGAATCTATTATTTTAAGGAGAGATTCAGAGTATGTGTGCATATGTGTGTGTTCAGCTAGAGAGGAATGGACTGGGTAGAGGAGGAAGATAGAAAGACGGATTGAGAGAAGTGGATGTTTTAATGGAAATAGGTTAATTTTTTCGCCAAGGCAATGTCGGGTAGCCCTACAAACCTCAATAAAGCGCATATTCTTTATCTGCTAGCCGACAATACAGGATAAAAATAAACTTCGATCAGTACCTAACTTATTTATTTATAAACACACCGCTAAGAAAAAATGCGACACAAACTCACGCACATATGTTTTTAAGTTAATTATCCACGGATACGTGTTTCGTCCATAATTCGACATGAAAAGCAAATAAAAATTGCTTAATACTTTTACCCGGCCATGTATGACGGGACGATAACAATCTACCCACGCGGAGTAAATAAAGAGTTCAGTTTGAAATTATGTAAAGATTCTTGAGATCGACATAAAAATTCCTTAATTTGAGAAGACTCGTCTGAAGAATGCCGGAGATTATAGCTGCCGTAACGTTTCGACAACAATTGACCGTACCAACAGTCAAAATGTTAAATGTAATGTGAACGAGTATCTCGTTGCACAACTCCCCAGTCAGGATACCTTGTAAATCTAGCACATAATTCACAGTTCTCCTTACGTTTTGGGTGGGGGTTGTCCTTTGTTTTAGGTGAATTTGCAGCAAAAAAAAATTATATAAAATAAATAAAAAATAAATAAATAAAAATTAAAAATTAATAAAAGTAAATAAATAAGATAAATAAAAGTAAATAAATAAATAAAAATTAATAAATAAATAAAAATAAATAAAATAAATGAAAGTAAATAAATAAATAAAAATAAATAACTAAAAATAAATAAATAAATAAAAATGAAAATCAATAAATAAAAATAAATAAATGAAACCAAAAAAATAACAATAAGTAAATAAATAAATAAAAATAAATAAATAAAAATAAATAAATAAAAATAAATAAACAAAAATAAATAAATAAATGAAATTGAAAATCAATAAATAAAAATAAATAAATAAATAAAAATAAATAAATGAAAAATAACAATAAGTAAATAAATAAATAAAAATAAATAAATAAATAAAAATATATGAAAAAATGAAAAATAGAAATAAATAAATAAATAACTATATAAAATAAATAAATAAAAATAAAAAAATAAAAAATAAATAAAAATAAGTAATGTAAAAATGAATAAATAAATATGAATAAATAAATAAATAAAATAATTAAATTAATTCAAAATGAATAAACATAAATAAATAAATAATAAATTAATAAAAAATAAATAAAAATTACATAAAATATGAGAACAATAATCTGAACAGTCATGATGATAGAAATCAATCATAATCTAAAAAATTCTCGAAGACAAATACTAATTAACTGTAAATGCTGAGACAGATGATGGTATGCACGCGGTGTTAGTGTCCACAGCGGTAACACATGGTATTCCTGAAAACAAAGGTAACACATGGCATTCCTGAAGAAAAAAGGTAACACATGGTATTCCTGAAAAAAAGGTAACAAGTGGTATTCCTGAAAAAAAGGTAACACATGGTATTCCTGAAAAAAGGTAACGCATGGTATTCCAAAAAGGTAACACATGGTATTCCTGAAAAAAAAGGTAACACATGGTATTCCTGAAAAAAGTTAACACATGGTATTCCAAAAAAAGGTAACATATGGTACTCCTTAAAAAAAAAGGTAACACATGGTATTTCTGAAAAAAAGGTAACACATGGGAATCCCGTAAAAAAAGGTAACACATGGTACTCCTGAAAAAAAAGGTAACACTTGGTATTCCTGAAAAAAAAGTTAACACATGGTATTCCTGAAAAAAGATAACACATGGTATTCCTGAAAAAAAAAGGTAACACATCGTATTCCTGAAAAAAAGGTAACACATGGTATTCCTGAAAAAAAGGTAACACATGGTATTCCTGAAAAAAGGTAACACACGATATTCCTGAAAAAAGGTAACACATGATATTCCTGAAAAAAAAAATGCTACTCGTGGAATCTATATTCCTATAATTTTTTTTTCTGCGTATTGATATTCATATTAAAAACCCTTTTTTCTATTTATTTAAAAAGAAAATACAATTTTCTTATATATGGGTTGTGGAATTGCATTCAATAGAAAATGATCCAACTAATTTTCATATTCTTTTAAACATTCATTTGAAATAATTCCCTATTAGTCTTTTGGTTTTCTTATGGGATGATCATCTTTAGTTAACTATTACGTGTAATTATATTCATACAGTATTCTACATGATTTATACTTGCGTAATATTTGCGTAAAAAGCTCTTTCTATATACATTTATGTATGCATATATATATATATTTGTATAAAATTTTTTGCCTACACAAAATCCTCTGTCAGTTTTTAGTCTACAGACATAAAACTTAATATATAGGGTATTCTAAATATACGAAACGTTATATTTTGGTTTTAACCGGAGAAAATCGGTGCAAAAGTGTGAAAATTAAAGAAACGGAATTTGTCAGGTGAAGGTCGAACGACGGCATTACGAATATGCATGCGTAACGTAATTGCTATTGGTTCCTGTTTTTAACCTTGCAGCAAACATGTCTCCAGAGGTCAGGCATTAACGTGAAAGGAAAAAGTAAATCGTAAGTTAAACGTTTTGGTTTCTATTCTCGGTGGTGGCGAATGAGTCATTTTTAATTTTTTAATTTTTTAAATTATTACTATATATTTGGTCGAATATAATATAATAATAAATACGTAATCTGCATTAATCAAAATATCATATTTAAGCGTATTTTACGACCGGGCAATGCCGGGAGGCCTGCTAGTAGGTAATAAACTTGATTAATTCAATAAGAAATAGATTGCTTAAAAAGTAGCAATAATGTTGTGCAATGAAAATATATGGCAGAAAATGCATTAATTAAACAAGCTAAGATATATCTATATACTAGCATTTTAGCCCGGCGTTGCCCGGTTGTTTGGAGGTGTATGTTGAGCAAAAAAAAAAAAAGTGGTAGTAGGAAGGCAGGCTCGAACCCGTACTGCAAAGGAGGAAAAGAACGGGGGAAAACTTGACGCCTTCGCTGCTACGACCACCGCCAAACCGGAAGTGACGTAGGTTTAAACTAAGGCTAGCCAATCGAAAGGAGAGAATGACTTTCGAAAATATCGCCGAAAAAAGCGACCCCCTCCCGGAGAAAAGTGCCCAGTTGAAGGTGAAGATATTAATGATTTTAGCAAATTTTTTGATATTTGTCATCTGAAAGGTCGAAGTTCAAAATGATACAAATCTTGTAAAAGTCCGTCACAAAGATTAGGCAGACATGCAAACATACATACATATATTTATATATTAGTAACTATATATATATATATATATATATATATATATATATATATATATATATATATATATATATATATATATATATAAATTCGTTTTTCTTTTGTGTTCTATTTATTTAATGTATTTATTTGTTTCCCCACCAAAGCAAATTAGGCACAAGGCTGTTTTTAATGTGGGGTAAAAACCAGCTCCCCTAAAAGTAGGCAAAAAGGGGGCACTCTGGTTACCAAAAATAATAATTGTCCCAGTATAGAGAGTTTCCCCTCCATTGACTGGTACAAATTATCTGCAGAACAGATACTACACTTTGAGATATTAAATTTTTTATTCACAGGAAAAAAATATAATTGAGAAAATGAACAAAAAACTTTGGCACAAGGCGAACTCAAAAAGAAGGGGGGATGGTGAGGTTGGTTGATCTATCTCTTCTCTGTTGTAAATTTTAAATGATTTTTTCTCTCGGCCAGCCTCTTTTATCATGGTTCCCCCTTTAAATTTGTATTTATGTGTGTGTGGTGGGAGGGGGGTCCTACTTAAGCCCAATTTTAAAACATTTTTTATTTATATAAAAAAATACAAAAAAGATAACAATATTAATACAATTTCATTTGTGTCGAGGGACTTGAGGGGGAAAAAATGAATCGATTTGCATTCATCGGCGACTGTTGATCGCTGGTTGAGTTTGAATAAAATAAAAACGTATTGGATACGTTTGAAGCTCCCCCCCCCAAAAAAAAAGCACTATTACAAATTTCATTTTATTCAAACTCAACCAGCGCTTCTATTCAAGGAACACAAACCCTAACGTAAATTCCCGGTGACCAACGCACCGTTCCGACATTTGAAAAGACTACCACAGAAACAACAAACAGATTTCTGATTCTATGCTTCAACAACAACATAGCAAAAAAAAAAACAAAAAAACAAAAACAAAACAAAAACAAACAAAAAACAAAAAAAACATACTGAAGATGAAGTTTTACTTCGAAATATATTTATGAATTTCAATATAAATTTCAAACAAAATAAATATCTGTTTATTTTCTAATAATGCGTTGTTTTGGCTTCAAACGTACCTTATACGTATTATATATATATATATATATATATATATATATATATATATATATATATATGTTTGTGTGTGTGTGTGTGTGTGTTATACTGTACTGTATTTTATTACTAATTTAAAAGCTGTATCCTGGGGTTCTACTGTATTTGCTTTATTTAAATAATATTTAGACGATAATAAAAATTATCTTTACGGAAGTAGAAATAGTCTTTTTAAAAAAAATTATCGATTCTGACAGACATGTATTATTTGAAAGAATAGTAAAAAGTATTGCAAGGTTCATGTATTTGTGTTTACGTTCTAGCTATTAGTCACCTAGAGAACTCTATTCAGTCTAAAAGAGTAATGCTTTACTGCAAGTTCATGGGTCATCCGATCCTCAGAAGTATATTTATAAAATTCTGAACTTATGTATAAATTTGAATAACAAATCCAAACATTTTTTTTTAGTCTGACAAAGAGTTTATTTCGTTCGGATCAGGTTTTCCGTCTTTCTTTCAAGATGTTAATGCTCCGCGTTTCTAAGAAATTGTCATCAGCATGTGATTCGTATCGCACTCCTCTACCCTCGAGGTTTCTTTTTATTTCAAACTTGATTTTCGTTTCAAGAGACAATTAAAACTAACGATATAACACCTCGCCTTTCGAGTGGCACTCTTGGCGAGGACTCGGACGCTTACAACACACGCTCATCCAGAAAGGCGAAAAGTTCGACAATTAATCGTTACATAAACGTTACCTTTTTTTTTTTTCACTTTTCTAGCGTTCATGTTGCTTTGTTTTGTTTTCTTTTGAGACCGTTTTTTCTTAATTCGCACGCGCACTGTTTCTTTTTCTTTTTTGGTCACTGTTAATATTTACCGTCGCGCGTTTTCAGGAATTGGTGCTTTCTGTCGCATATTGCCCTACAGAACAGAAAAAAAAAATCCAATGAATGCAAATGTTACGCTTGATGAGGCCTAATAAAAAGAAGCAGAAAGGAAGAAATAAAAGGCGAATAATGCCACAAAAAAGATTAATTAAAAAGCGGAGTACAAATAAAAATATGACTGGTTCGGACTTTTTTGTTGTCGTCATTGGTCAAACAATGTTGGCTAATTAGCGAAAAAAAAAAAAAACACAAAAAAGCAAACAAAAAAAAGACCCCCCCCCCAAAAAAAAAACAAGCCCAAATAAATGATGTCTCCTTGTCCAGAACCAGTAAGGACGATCAACACTTCCGGTAGCTTAGGCTTTTTATTTCATACCGACCCCAGGAAACCGTTGGCATAGTTGAACTCTCGAGTTTGGCCGTAGCCTTCTTAAAGTATGCCCTGTTCTATACAATATGACCTCGTACACTTTGGGGTAAACGAGATAGGCAAAAAAGTCAGGCTGCCGATAATCTAATATGTAAAAGGCTATATGTTTATCCGCCTGTTTGTCTGTCTGTCTGTCTGTCTGTCTCCATATTTTCCAGCTCTATCTCCCCCGAAACTAAAAGTCGCAGAGCGACCCTGGGTACCTCAAATGATTGGATATTTATGGATTGTTCTTTTATGGGTCTTTAGCCGGTTAAAATAGTTTTTCAGTGGTAAAAAAAATGGGTCAAAATTGAAAAAATCATTATACATTTTATACATTCATCTTAATTTTTAATCAGTACATATACGTGTCACGTTGGTAAAGTGGTAACGTCACCAGCTTTGAATGTTACAGTTTTGCTTTCGATTTCGATTCTAGCTGATGGCACCCAATTACTTTTTTTCTACTTTTAAAATCACGACTCTATAATAATATATACGAAATCTGGATGAATTAAAATATTATATTTAAGCGGATTTTACGACCGGACAAAGCGGGGCAACGCCGCCCCCCCACTACTTCACTGTTAGTGAATAACAACTAAAAAGATTTATTCAAAATCTATTAAAAAATTATATCTTAAGAAAAGAAAAGACACGATTCGGTTTATGCTGAAACTGAACTTTATTCAATATTAGCAAAAACAAAACAAGAATTGATTAACAAAATAGTTATATTATGCGTTTTGTTTGTTTAACATTATTATTGATGATTTGAAGATGATGAATATCGGGTAGTTAGTGAAGAGACCACGTGGAGATTGCTAACGTGGTTACGCAGAAGAGTATCTGTAGAACGACCTGGATGCGGACTTGGCACACGCAGGTTATCAGTCCCTGTCGTTAGCTACTGAGCATATGGTTAACTGCAATTGCAGCTTTAGAATAAACTAGCCTGGGTGCCCGGGGTTGTCCGGGTGTTCGGACATGTGTGTTGAGAAAAACAATTTGTAGTAGGCAGGCAGGCTCGAACCCGTGACGCGAAGGCGGAAAAGAAAATGACGTTTTACCCCTACTCCATGACGCGACCGGATATTCAAAAATTAAAAATAAACTAAGATGAATTTACTAAATGTTTAACGATTTTTTTTTCAATTTTCACCTTTCTTTGACCCGTTACAATCAATTTTAATCGGCTAAAGACCCATAAAAAATGGTCTGTAAATAAATCCTATCACTTGAGGACCCTGGCGCCGCTCTGCGACTTTTAGTTTCGGAGAAGATGTTTGAAAATATGGAGACAAACAGCCAGCCAGACAGACATATATTCATTTACATATTAGGTTTAAAAATAAAAACATGCAATGTTAAGCAATTCTGATAACATTTTTTAACACTGACAATATCAACCTATGTGATGTGTAGAAAATAGTTTTGGTTATGATGTAATTACATGTTTTAAAAAGAATGTAACCAAATCTTGGAAATATGAAGTTAGATAACAAGCAATCAATAATTATATAAACAAATAAACAATGAAAAAAGAAATAATAATAATAATAATAATAATAATAATAATAATAATAATAATAATAATAATAAAAACTCGTTTATACAATAAATCTAAAACTGTTGTCTCGTGTTTTTGGCAATAAATTAACGTATTTTCCTAAAATTAATAAAAAAATATATCTTTATCCGTCTCGAGAGTTTATTAATTTGGAGACATCCTTAAATATTATAGCGATTTCAAGAGCATAAAAAGTGGATTTTTGGGGTTACTTTCAGCAGCATGATAACTCTCGTTTGCCATATTTGATCCTTTAATCCTTACATTCCATAAGCAATATTTATGACAAAGGGGTAATAATTTGTTTTCTGAGTCAAACTCTGTCCACTTAACGTTGGCTAGTTTTTGACCTTAAAGAAGTAATTTTAGCTCCTTAAATCAAATGGCTTCGTTTCTTGTCTAGAGCGATTTCCATATAAAATAATGTTTAAAAAAGAGACCCTTTTTCAAATGACCCACTATCTATCCATCTAACAATCATCGTTGGCTATTTTA
Organism: Euprymna scolopes; assembly: GCF_053919585.1. NCBI lineage: Eukaryota > Metazoa > Mollusca > Cephalopoda > Sepiida > Sepiolidae > Euprymna > Euprymna scolopes. The sequence continues at coordinate 105,814,577 of NC_136498.1, forward strand.
TAGATCTTGACTTGAAGTCATTTTAGCTCCTCATGGCTAGTGGCTTCATGTTTTGTCTGAAGTGATTTCTATTTAAAAACAAATGAATCATGCATGGTCCCCCATGAGTGCACAGTGAACGAGGCATAAAAATTACTAAGTTCAGTATTTTCCCTCCCCAAATGAGGCCCCAAAGTCCCCAAGGGATGTCAAATCCTGATAAAAATGAACAAACGGTGCAGTTTTAGGCCTTAACAAATGTAAATTTAAGTTCTGCACCATGCAAAAAAAAAAAAAAGAAATTTGCTCCCCCATTTAGCCTCCAAAGTCCCCAAGACCTTAACATATTTAAATTTGAGTTCAGCACCATGCAAAACTGCTAAATAGACATACACATCAAATTTTGGACAAATAATAAAATAGTCCGAAATATGGAGTGTTTTTATTAGCCCTAAAAGAGCCCCTGAGCACATCCAAGAGTTATCGCGAAGTATAGACAAACAAAATTATATAGAAATCAATTAGTTACAACTTTTCAGAAAGTTTTATAAAAGTCCAAGGCATCAATTTTTTTTAATAAGCACGAAGCATCAATTTTATCCATTTTAACCCGAAAGATATCCCCAGAGGAGGTGGGGCGGAGTTTTCCCCGGAAAATTCGTTCTGTTACTTTTTTACTCATATCAAAAAATTCCATGGCATAGTTATTGAAAAAAGTGCGGACAGACGAACGGACGAACAGGGCACCAATAATAAAAGAAACGCGTCGACATATGAAACAGTTAAGGGGAATAACTCTTATTTTCGTAAGAGTTAGCGTTCCTATATTGCTCTTGATGGTTGTAAGTTTGATTCATGGCTTAGGAT